>NW_013563302.1:0-54362 GCF_000968595.1 Rasamsonia emersonii CBS 393.64
TGAAAGTGGTGTCCGACCAACATGATCCTTGCAGTTTGGATTAATACAGTTGGTATCAGGCGACAGCTTGGCTACAGCTGTATGCCCATCTATTGCTGCATGTAAAAGTAGCGTCTGACCATGATAATCCCCTGAATTAGGATTAACATGGTTGGTATTAAGCAACAGCTCAACTATAGTTGTATGCCCATACTCTGATGCATATGAAAGTGGTGTCCGATCACAATCATCCTTAGAATCAGGATCAACATTTCTTGCAAGCAATGATTTGACTAATGCCATATTGCCATTTTTAGCCGCATATAATAGTGGTGTTCTATCAAGGAGATTCACGGGATTTGGATCAACGTTGTATGTTGTGAGTAACAGGTTGACCACTTCGCAAGAGCCACTTTGGACCGCATATTCGAGGGGAGTCCGATTACAGTAATCTCCAGAGTCTGGATCAATGTCGTATTTGGTAAGAAGCAGCTCCACAATAGACATGCATCCATTTGCAGCTGCAAAGTGCAGAGGATGCAAACCTTCATTTGTGGCAGTAATATCCGCTCCATTCTTAAGCAGAGTCTCCACCACATCTGTGGATCCGTTGAAACAAGCAAGATGTAGGGCTGAACGACCCAAACGATCTCTCTCGTTGATAGAATAGCTCCTATCAAGCAACCACGGGACTTCCTCCACGCAATTATAGTCCAGAGCAACATGTAACAGAGATCGTCCTAAATGATCTTTCTCCTGTGGCGACTGAAGATCGACAACTGTTTGTAGAAAACAAGAGTTCTTTGTTAAAGCCAACAGGAAGTGTCCAGGAGGAATGAGTGGAGCATCCGGCTTGTAGGAACTTCTCAGGCGATGTATGAAATCGTTTTGGATTTTAAAGTACCGTTGCACTTCCTCGACGATATCAAATGTTTCAATCCATATCGAACAATCTGGGCAAAGAAGAATGCTTTCTTGCATCATTAAGGCTGTTCCAAAATCACCAAGTCCTAGTGACTGCTCAACACGAGAAGAAATACGATCGGGATCCACGTATGTTACATCCCTTTGGGAAAGGATTCCATGCCTAAGGAGAAGCGACGAAGTGGATAGTGCTGCAAAATTGTCGCCAGTGGATGCTAATCGCCGTGAAAGTCTGTCTACATCGCGGTCAATCTCCAGCCGCTCTTTGCGAATTCGATATTCCAGTGATTCGAGACACTCTGCATGCTCTGCTGAATCGTCGAATTCGACCATTTTTCCAAGAACAGAATCAGTAAAGCAACTGAATAGCGAAAGCTGCCTTAGCCACTCAACGCGTAGGGACCTAAAGAATGTGAGTCGGGTCCGCACGCAGTGGGACAGAGTCCTTACAAGTTGAGAAACTCCTCAAAGTCAGCTTTATTTGATATAGACCCAGAGACTCCAACCATAGGGCTAGTGGTTGGTCTCCCACGTCTGCCGCCAGCTCTCTGGTTCTCTGAGCAAGGTAAATCCATCTCGATGCACCTGCTACATTTCTGGCTTGGCCACACTCGATCGACTGGTTCACACTGGCCTTTCGTCAGCACCCAAATTGACGACGGAGTACACAGGAAGACGAACCTTCTTCTTGGCGCTTCGGCAAAATCTACATTTGTTGTAGTTGAGCGGTCCTCTCTTTTTTTAGCCTGCGGTTCCATAGCGGCTGAAGATCGAATAAATCTTGAAATACCGCAGAAGACAAGCTATGAGGAAACTGACGTGCAAACAAAGGCTGAGAACACAGTGAAATGATCTAGCCTAATCAGGTAGGCAGGCAGATTCCAGGGGTGCCAGTCAATCTACTTCCAAAAAGAGAAAGTAGTATTCCAGTATCTTCTTGATAGAATCTGTTGATCATTAGCAGTCGCAGTTTCGCAGTGGGATGAGCCTGCCTTTTTTATCAACCACGCTGAATGCTCAGCCGCAAATGTGTGAAGTGTCATCCTAGATGGAACCAATAGCAAGATCTCCGACCCATGTGCCAACACATGGCGCAGTGAGCATGTGGAACAACCAAGCAGGGCCAGGTTGCTAGTGGTCGCGGTGGGTAGCAGCTTAGCTGATGACCGTCGGCTGCTTAACGCATGTGTGATTGCGCCGTCTCCATGGTAAGGGACAGAAGCCGGCGCGCCCCAGTCATACATACTGGTAACACTGCAGGGCTGTAGACATGAGCCTGGCTAATGGCGCAGTTTTTCACAATTACTGTGTATCAACTTAGATACATCGCTTCAACTAGTACAACTAATCAGAACTATTTTGCTGAACTGTTGGCCACCTTGACCTGCATAATACAACGCAAGACGAGGCTGTATGGAGTCTGCTAATGACATGCATTAGCATCTGTTCCACATGCCATTTATTTTTCACTCATCACAGTAATCGCATTGTCGCAGTCAAGAGGCTTTGTTCTATGCCTGCCTCAAGATCTATGTGTGATCATGAAGTGACCATTGCCTTTTTTGAGGACATATATATCCCATTCCAGATGGATCTTGGAACCAGATTTCAATTCATCTTGGACAGCTATGGTTGATTGATATTGTCATTCATGCCAGGTCTCCAACGCCTCTTCCATAGCGTCCTCCACGCGCACTACTACGGCATGCACCCGAACCTTAAAAAGACCCATAAACACATCGTTCGAAATATAACCCAATAGAAAGAGGTGGAGGGCATTGTGCAGTGCTGTTCTGCGAATATTCGAGCCATTTGAAATCACATGGCAAATAGTCTTATATAAGCCGCAAGATTTGCTGTATATATAGCATGCCAAAATAATCACTATAGTCTATTCTCGTCAAGATATCGCCGCATGCTAGCTTCTGACGGTAGTGTGCATCACTAGAAGAGTATAAAATAGATAAACTATAGCTATGCAGTTAGGCTGAATACTTAGATGGTTTTTTTTACCAGTCTAATACTTCATCTGTTGTTTATTCTTAGGGGATTTCAGAAAGAATGATATAAAAAGAAAAAGACTAATAGCAGGAAACTCATAATATACGTACGATCTAGATCAAGCCTCAAAAAATATTCAAGAAGTCCTACATTTTTCATCATTTTTCGTTTCAACATCCCATCCAAATTCGCCTGCCATCGCCGCTGCCATCTCTGGTTAATAGGCCAAAGTCTAGTAATAGTAGCAAAAACTCTTCTTCACCCATGACCATAGTGGAAGATGAACAGTCCAAGCATCGAATCGATGCGATCGACGAAGTTGACTTCCTGTATTGGAATCTCTGTAGATCACCATTACTGGCTGACTAAAAATATTGCCATCAAAAACCGGGGAGTTTGTGATGCATGCACTTATATATCTATCAAACATGGATTAACCTGAGGCAATTGATGTAGTAGAGTGGCTGTTTGGTGGAAGGGCCGCAGATCTCGCAGGCCCTCTCTACAAGGGATGCACGCGTGCCTACAATTTCTGCTTTCCCGGCTGGTTTTTAGCTAGTACTGTAAGGTATTTGCATATTGATTACCAACTAGTTAAGTTTTATTTCTAGTAGGGGGTAAAATCCAAGGTAAAGGGTCTGCAATACAGTCTTGCCCAGGCACTGTCAAAGATGAAAAGGGAAGATGGAGTCACTGTCCTGATATAATTCCTCTGCTCAAGGTTACATGCAATGAACCATTCCCCCCATGATGGCAGTGATGCACATTATGTACGCCATGCACGTACATGGAGATCACATCACCAACACTACCAGTGACCTGCGCATCGTTCACCTCAGAAGTTGGCCTCGAAGGCGTCACTGCAGTCATGCTCGCTAGCAACGCCGTCGTGGTTGCAGAGGGATTAATAAATGACGAATCGGTCAGGACGAGCTCGGATGCTTTCGAGGCGATGGGCTCGTCGATCCCCGCTACGAGCATTGACTGGATTTCATCGGCATGTTCGCGAATATACTTCGCTCGCTGCCGGTGTTGGACGATGTCTCGGCGCAGATTTTCTTTTTCTTCCTCGCAGTTGACTTCGCTGCATGAAGGAATACCGAGGACCTGGGCGATTTCTGACGGGGTTGCGGCGCGCGTGCTGTTGCCGTCGTCGACCATGTATGCCGCGGCTATCATTATGGATGTTTAGCATTGTGGAGAGAGATACTGGGGAAAAAAAAAGAGAGACTCACTGTCGTCATCATAGACATTCACCTCCAGCGCTCTTTTTGTCGGTGGTGTTTTACCAGCTGGATATCGCGCGAGTCAGTTAGGGTCATCCACGCTTAAGTTCAACCTCAGAAAGGATAACTTACTTGTTACCGCCGGCGCCGGGACATATGAATATGCCGAGGGATTAAACAAGGAGGAAGTCTGGTAATAGTCGTCATTCGTTAACAAGGCAAATCCGGGTTCGGCATTGGGGAAAAGAGTCGCGGGCCAGCATGGGTTGCTGGTCAGAAGATCAGTATCCACCGGGTCGTATGGAATGCTCTTCCAGTTCATGACAATGGATTTTACCGTCGACGTGAGATGCTCGCGAACAAAAACAGTGTCCGTGAACAGTCCGTAATAAGTTGAGATTGTCTCAGTACTCGTGGTAACAGCCGGGGGGATGGGTTGGCCTGCAGCACCCATTGAGTTTTGCCCCGTAGAAGCAATGTTCACAGAACTTACAGTCATGTTTGACGCTGATTCCAGACTCTGCCGCGTTGGAGGCACCTCCATTCTGACCCCCAGGGAGGTATCTCACATGAATAATCCCGACACCGGAGACACGGGAACTCCAAAGATCGTAGGGAGGCCATTCATCCACTTGGCAGTAGAGGCGGCTGGTCACTCCCGCATAAGGGGCCCAAACACTTTTCACAATCCACGGATACCACGCTCTATTATGGTCCCTGGACCATTGTTTCACCGCTGCTCGGTACGGGATCAACGTAACAGGCATAGTGGGACATGGAACGGTTCGAAGGCCGTAATTCGTTGCCACTGAGCGCCAATTCGCGCAGGCTTGGGGATATTTAGCACCTATTTGTTGTCATTGACCGCCGTCAGCCTGGGTTCGCGGCCATTGGGGGTATTGAAAATATACCATCGCAGGTTTTCTGGATGAGTGAAGTCGCCCTTGTACTTGATGCGGGTTGCACTGTAGAGGTTATAGTAACTTTTTATTGACGCCCCACCAGGTAAGCCCGATGCCTGGGTTTGAGAGGAGCATGTAATTGGCATAAACAGGTATATATCCCAATGCTGCTGGCGGCTGAGGGAATTGATAGTCGAAATCGGAACCGCATACGTTGTCTTTCGGGTTGATCAGCGGGCATGCTTTGCATTTGTAGAAAGAGGATGGGTTGCTCACTGGGATTATAGCCATCATTGGCCCGCTTGCCGAAAGAGAGGAGATGTTCTAACTTGGTCGACTGACTCGAATCTTCTCGTTTACTCGGAGTGGCTGCTTTGATACTGAACGGGCTGTCGGCATTGCTTCCACCAGAGAGGCCTCCAGAGAAAATGATGTCGGCCGAGAACTGATTTGGGCATGCTTGTGCAATCGTCTCAATGTCTTCGCAGCAGACGGCGATATATGTTCCGTGAGCGCAGTCGGTTTTGTCTCCAGCGGGCTGAGTGTTCTGGGTCAAGAATATCGTTCCGTCTGGGCATCCTCTGTCACAAATCTTGCTCTGTCGAACAAAGTCAGCCAGATTGTACGCACCGATAATGAATCAGGCTCCAAACCCCGTCCGATTTTCTATTCCAGACACAATTTCGCTGGACGGCCTCGTTGTTCAAACACAAGAGTCTGTTCAGGGACCCCTTGCAACCCGCCACTTCATGGACGGTATCGCTATCGAAAACCTTGCCGTGTCCAATGAGAAGCTCATGGTAGCCTACGTAACGGTTAGTGTCAATGCAGTCCATATGCGGGTGAAACCTTACCTCCGGGACAACCGCGTGTAGCACGCTCGTGCTCCGTCAAACATGGAGTCCAGAAGGCTAACGTTCCAGCAATCTGTTGCTTGGTATCGGCCGCCTTTTTCTGCAAGCTGAATCCATTGCTGTTGTTCATGGTTCCTTGCGAGTCTAGATACTGAGAAGACTGAGCGTCTGCATTATCCAGATCCAAAGCCCACACCACTGTACGCATGTTAGAACGGTTCGCTCCCATCCAATTCAACCAACTTACTTGTGCCGCCCAAGCCCAGGTTGTTGGCAAAGTCCATCTTCAGTTTAAACGTGTCCGCGTCATCGTAGGAGACCCATTGATTATTGTCCCAGCTCATGTACTTCACTCCTGCCGTCTTATCCAGGGTGGGAGTGAGTTTATTGGCCGTAATAACGCGCCCAATTTCAGCATTCGAAAGGATTCCAGACTGTCCAGTGCACTCTCCAGCCGTTCCTCCCGAGGAGAATGGGCATCCAGGCGTCTTGCAAGACGGATCGGCCAAGGTGAATGAACGCCCATAGAAGCCTATTCCTAGAACAACCTTGTTGGACGGAATTTTATTTCTCCACAAAAGGTCCAGGCCTTGGGAGATCTCTGTAAGATTTGTGTGAGGGTTGACGACTTTTTGGGTATACCTTCACAAATACAGTCAGTTGTTCGCTCTTTCACGCATGAGTGATTGTCGAAAATCCTGGATTGACACTCACGGATTATTCCCATCCCATGTCCCGTGGATGTCATAACTGAAGTTGAACCAGTCGACGTGCGGTTCCAGGTTGACGATATCGAATCCCTGCAGATACCAGTAACTGTTGGGCAGCGTCATGGTAACACCAAGTTTCCCGGCAGCCGCTTTCAATTCCTTGATGAACGTCACGTAGTTCGCAAAATCATCCGGACTGCCTCCTCGATCGCTGGCTACGGGGTCTGATTGATTGTGTTTGTTGGTTGGTTATCTGGCTGGCTCAACAGGGGGTACAGTTAAGACTTACATTCCCAGTCAATATCGATTCCATCGAAGCCTTGAGTGTGGCAAAATTGCACCGCAGAACTAATAAATGCTGCTCGATTCGCTTCGCTGGAGACCATCTGTGAGAAAATTTGGCCACCGGCGTCCCAACCTCCCACTGATATAAAGATCTAGAAAGAATTTTAGCAGCGTTAGTTCAAGTGGAAAGTGCCGAACCTTTAAAGCAGGGTTCGAAAGCTTTAGGTTCGCAACCCTAGGATAAAGCTGGTCGTCGTACGAATTCATCTTCGCCAGCTGGAAGGTGTCTGGATGGATCAGCGCGAAGGCGTAGCTGATACCAGTCAGATTAGTTAGCCCATATCCAAGGAAGCCTTTCACAGCCTCACTTGATATGTGTCCACAGGTTGGCTTCAATGTCTTCCGGTGCCACAGAATCACATTGACGTCCGTGGGCCCAAGCCTCATAGTACCCAATCGTTCTGGCGCGAGCGCTACTCCCATGTCCGGATGGCCTCGGGATTGCGCCGCATCCATTCTGAGAACCGTGTCCGCAGAAACTAGGGAGATCTGTATTAAGAATTTCATGATCCTCGATTGATGGTAAAAGGTGTCTCACTCCGATGTTGTTCCACAGAAACTGCCTCACAGTCAGCTGACCGGTCTGAACTAGAAGATCATTTTGCAACCAACCCGTATGCCGAGCAGCAGACGTTCAGAGGACATGTCGAGTGCCCCGGAGCAGCATACTCGCCGCATTCTGCTGTCGCATTGCAAGTACTCGACAGTTACCTACGGACGTATCTGATTAGAGATATGCCATCGTTGAGTAGCGATTGCTCTTACCTTGTCCACAAAACGCAGGACCAAACCCACAGCTCCCTAGGCCTTTGTCAATTCCTGTTGTACTGGCATTCCACAGAGGAGAAGGTTCCGACCGTATACGGAGCAGCATCCGACTTTACAAGGTTTTGTGGCAGAACAAGTACTATCTTGCTGGGCCTGAACACCTTGAATGTTTTCGAACAGAATTGAAGCCAGTCCCAGACATAGAAAAAGGTAGCAAAGGACCTTGTCGAATCTCCGTGTCGTCGCCATGGTCATCGCTTCATCAGTATCGCGCATGGGGTGACCAAAAAGATTCTCCCAGACGATTTCTGCGAGTTTATGGACCTCTGTGATGCAAAGCAGGCCGGACCATTCCTCCAATATTCACCAAATCTCATCCGTTATATTGCGGGATCATACATATCATCATCCTTGTAGGGTGACATCGTTGTGAACATGGGGCAAGCCAGGCATCCATCTCGGAACACCTGCCATTGGATATAGTAAAGCCGAAGCCATCCTGCATTACTTGTTTCATGCAGGTGACCATGATTAATTCGAATTTTCGAAGGGTAATAACAGAGAGGTGTTGGTTGCACCTGTGTTGTGTGAAACAAGTGCTGTAGCGGTCACGTGTTGTACCATGTACTCCGGGGCACGGAGTATCACTTACACTAGTCTAAATATGGTTAGTATTTCCAACTGCCCGCGTTGACCCACCTACCGAGATAGGTAAGAATATCCACGTGGGCGGCGTAGTTGCCGCTCTGGAGCCATTATTAGCGTTCACGTGCGCTTTCCACTTTCCGTTCCGGGCGCAGACATCGATATTATTATTATTACTTCTCTTTTGCCCAGACGCCTAGAGCTCAGAGGCATCTGCAAGCGCAACAAAAGAGTAACACAATTCTGCGGCTGAAGAGCGCTAATGTTGGTTTTGTTATATTCAGCCAACCCTGTACAAGGGACAGGGATGGCGAATTGCTCACAGGGAAAAGAGGTCCCAGGATATCATGTGCACAGCGGTCAAATTTCGGTTTAATGTCACCTAGCGGATGAGGGATTTTTTGAAGAATGGAAATGGTACGACCAGGCATGGCATTGAAGAGGTCCGGCAAAGGGAGCACCGGGCTCAGAAGCGGCCTGAAGTACTCGAGCAGGACCTACTTGGCATACATCCTCACCACTCTCCTCTGCTCGTCTTGATAGAAGATGCGCATGAAAGGAATTATGTTGTTGACCAGGCTCTCCGCGCTGCTGGCGACCGTTGTCAGCTCCGCGACAGCCGCAACCACGCTCTTCAATGGCATGCAATCCATCGTCTTTCCGAACGGCACATCGACCGCGTGTCTGGCCAGCTTCAATACGTCCCTTAACTGCGATCCGATTTTAGGACGGCTCTACCAGCAGACAGACTGGGTGGGCTGGAATGCCACCAATCTCACAGCGTAGGTTCTGAAACCGATCTTCATCCAGACATGGAATGTTGACATGAAAACTCCAGACTATGCACCACCGATTGTCGGAACTCTCTGGCGAATTTGCAGAGTACAATCGTATCGGACTGCGGCAATCTGTCATTCTCCCTCGGTAGCTCGATGATGAATGCCGAGCGCATTGTCGACTTTTACATGTACAAGTACAATCTGACTTGCTTGGCGGATGGTGCTTCCTGGTGCTTGCTTGAGCAGAGGCAGTGGTTTCTCGAGTATCTTCCGACCGTGACATGGCCGACATATACCGAGAAATGGTATCCGGATTGGATCAGTTCGTTTCATCTTCCCCCGCGGAATTTTTCAAGACACTGACCGAAGGACACGCAGACGATCCGATCAATGGAACCAATGCAGTCGATGAGAATGGAACCGTTATCCCGCCTTATCTCACTGTTCCACCTCCCCAACCGACCTTCAACTCGGGCAGGAAGGCGTGTAAGTTTTCTTTTCTGCCGGCGACACGAAGCCCAGGGCTCATGCAGATGATTTAGCACTGGATTATCAATACCACGGGCCCGGCGAGGCAAACGGCATCTTGAACCCGAACTCCACGCTGAGTTTGGAATACGATGAGTATTCTCTGGAGATTCAATGCTCGTCCTGTTTCTGCAGCGATTCAAGTTGGGTTTTATGTCCCGATGGGGGGAAATGTACAAGTACGTCTTTCCAACACAGTTTGTCATATTTGGATGAAATCTAATCTAAAAACAGCGAGGTCAAAGCGCAGGCTTGGGCCAACATTCAAAAAAAATTGCAATTTCCAAGAAGAGCTCTATGTTTTCCCTACTCTCAATCAATCGGGACCTCCGGACCCAAAGTAAGGCTGACCTTTTTTTTCCCCGTCCGTTCACGAAGGTGAAACTGACAACGTGGACATAGTCGACCAGAGGTACCATGGGTCGGCCCAAGCAGATGCGATCGCAATGTGACCTTGAACCAACCAGCGCTATCTCCACTCAACTGCAGTGCATTCTCCCTGGCGTACAATGTCGCAACGGGCACCCTCCGAGACCTGAACAAATGGATCGATTGCAGTGTCATGGCTAACGCGACATACTGTCTTCCAGCCCCGTGCGATGTCGCCAAGATCTGGGTCGACGGCGGCATCGTTGGGACCGAGTTGATAGGGCCCAACGGCCCTTACTCCAACATTTCCCTGATTCAGTTCATGAAGTGGAATCCAGGAGCGATTCACTACCCCGTCTTGCCGGGAGATACGATTTACGTCGGGTACGTCCTCCTTCAAATAACGCCATCCAATTCATTTCATCTCGTCTAATAGATGCATAGCCCTCCTGGAGGAGCTTACACACCACCGCTGCCCCGGCTTCAGTCGCGACGCCATCGGTGTATACGACGACCGCGGTGCCAGCGTTGCCCACTCCCCCCGGAACAATTAGCAATTGCGGCCTCTACTACAACACTCACGTTGGCGACTATTGCAATATGATCTGCCTGAACTTTTCCATCACCTTTGATCAATTACGCGCCATGAACCCCCAGATCGACACTGCCTGTGACAATTTGTAGGCCAACACGTCTTACTGCGTGGCCCCGGTCAATGGCACCCCATCCCCTCGGGTTCGATCACCACTTCCCCATCCACTCCAACCACGACGACCACCAGCAATCCCTCTGCGTCCACGCCGATTCCGCCGCCGGCGCCCACTCAACCGGGGGCAACGACGTCTTGCTACGAATGGTACACCGCCGTGTCCGGAGACAACTGCTCTCTGATCGATAGCAAGTTCAACATCACGTTCGACCAGCTCCAGGCCTGGAATCCTTACTTGGATGCGGCTTGCGACAACTTGTGGGGATGTAACGCATTAAAACTAGGAGATCGTACAGCTTTGTTAGGCCGCTGATGAGGGTGTGGTGTTTTTCGCGAATTGCGTCCATGGCTTTTTTTTTCTTTTTGCCCTCGAGGTAGAAGGATGACACGGGGAGAAGAGAGTCGTCAGGACTCGGCCAGACTGGGCTAGGTTAACTGGTGCAACCCTGTCTGGATGCAGCTGACTCAGGTTGACAGGAATGAAGCTGATTTTCATGGCACGACCAATTGGATACAAAGATTTCCTTCGAATAAAAAGAACTATATTGACAATACAAGACATTGTGACGATTAACTGCAGTTCTTGACCTTGGCTTATCTAAGAATATGACCTGCACTGTAACAGCAGTTCCCTCTGCTACGCTGTTATCTTGGGTTTTTCACCTCTTACCAGTCCATTTCAAGATCTAATAAGAGGCCACACTCTTGTCATCCTTAAGAGCCCTGTTTGGATTCTTTATTCTGCGAGTACTCTGCAACACGTGCTCCAATTTCTACTGGAGAATGTGTTCGACGACTTGAATTGCAACACATACTGCCTCAATGCTCTCTCAAAGATTGCTATGTCAGTCATGCAGATTAAGAAGGCCGTGGTGAGAAATTATGAAATGCTAAATCCACTCTATGCTACAGGGAATGAAATGCCAATTTCATAAATGTCAGAAAGGAATTATCAGAATATACAACTTTGGCGTACACATCAAGTGCTTCGATTTCTTTCTTCAGCCCGTTCCTTGATACGATAGTGTGTGTTGCCTGTGGTGAAGACTTAGGGTCAACAAAGGCCCTTCCTTATTCACTATAAAAGGACTTGTCATGGAGCTTCCTACAGGTCAAGACCAGAGACTTTTTTTTGCACCATGTTTTCTTGTGTTCCAACTTCCAAGGTCTGCCTAAAGAACTTCTTTGATGGCGGAAGACTTACTCCAAATTAGATGAGGTGCAGTATCTCTCTACATTGTAGTTTTAGTTTAATACTTTAGCCTGTTAGTAGGAGAGTACATGCACTTATTGCGCTGTACTCCACATTCTATATAAATGACCCATGTTAGTAAATTTTAGCTAACAAAAAAAATCTAGTGCCTATAATGCCTATTTTCTAGGCTAATTTGTTAGGGTTATAAGATCTGATTCTTAAAGGTTTTAACATACTATTGATTAACACCGAGATCGATAATATACAGGTTCCGGAAACGATACAGTCCTCAGAACACATGTGTGCCTATTTCTGGGGTTATACAAAGCTAGGTATCTGTAACTGACAGACATCTTCGTGGGAGGTAAATGAATAAAATAAATGATCTTCGACAGACAGACTTGGCGAGTGAGAAAACAGCAAACTGGGATCGTTTCGCATGGTCCGAACATACTACTGGATTACTGTCAAATGCACGTAAAGAAGTCAGCATACAGGGTGCTACACTATGTCTTTATACACCCAAGGCCACTGATGTCTAGGTTTCTTCGTTGATAGGAGTCTCTCTTGAAGCCTTCCTTAAGAAAGCGTCCTCGATGGTCTAGTGGCTATGATTTCCGCTTGTCATCCTGTAGTGGGTTACAATCGCGGGAGACCGGGGTTCGATTCCCCGTCGGGGAGGAATAGACTTTTTCCGACCAATTTTTTTTTGGTCACTATCCATTCCTCCCGTATCTTCCTTTTTCCGGTTTTCTTTTAATTTCTCCTATACGATATTTTATATTTTCTCTTATAAGGAAATAAAGTTTTTTTGGCTAAAACAAAGACAGACGCCAGTGATTGGTTAGATCCGCTTACTCAGCACCCGTCCATATTTCTTATGTAAGCATACCACAACAAAACTGCCTTGGGTACTTCGGTACCTCCGTATCCGTATCTGTAGGTACTCCGTACTCCGTACACTGCCTCCAGATCCCCACATCTCGTCTCAGATTGGTCTCGTGACTGGTTAAATACAGAAAAAGCCCGTGCGCGAGAAGATTAGAAAATGCAGAAAAAAATGTAGAAGGGGGAAGTGGAGGGGAATTGGATCGACAGAGAGAAAAAATATTGAACAAATGTACTGGCATCTCCCCGACGGGCTATCCAACTGTTAGAATCGATGCAAATTCAATTCATGGTTTCTGACGCAAACTTACGAATCGAACCCCGGTCTCCCGCGATTGTACCAAGATGGTGACAAGCGGAAATCATAGCCACTAGACCATCGAGGATTTGTTGGGTGGGGCGGCTGGATTTGAGAATTTCTATGGGAAAAACAAGCCTTGAACGACTCGCTCCGTTCGTCTTAGGCTTGAAGGGGAAAGAATACCTACGTAGGAGATGCTCTGGACCTTCGGCCCCCCGCAAGCCTGTACTCTGTAACGTAAACTTATATAAAGCCTATAAGGGAGCATACATGGAGCTAACGCAAAGTCCATAGGGAAGTACTGCGAAGCCCATAGGGGAGCCTATCGGGGATGCTTTATGAAGCCTATATATAGGGAAGCTAACGCAAAGCTTAGTATATACCTAAATGCTCCGGACCTCCTTCACTTCAGCCCTCTGTATTAATGTAAGCCTATATAAGGTCTACAGGGAAGTCTATACAGGAGCGTAAGGAAGCTCGATTTGATAGCTACGATCAGCTATTTACTGGAATCCAAGAACGAGGAAAGGAAGGGGAAAAAAATAGAAAAAATAGACAAGAGAGGTTCACACAGATGACTCAAAGGTATTGTACCTACCTAAGGCAAAGCGAGCGAGACAACGCTAAGCCTAATCTGGATTCGACCACGTGACATCTATCAGACGTCAAGGTTCCTGACAAGGAGGAACTGAGAAGCCTATAGGAGTGCCAACGTGAAGCCTATAGGGCAAGCACTGTGAAGCTCTACGGAGAAGGCACTGCGAAGCCTTTATCTAAGGCACTCAGCTAGGAAGGCAGTTTTGTTGTGGTATGCTTACATAAGAAATACAGACGGGTGCTGAATAAGCGATTCTGACCAATCACATGCTTTATGTACGCCATTTTCGCACAAAAAGTCTAGGTACTTCCTTATTGTCGGGTGTATCAGAGATAGGAGATGGGAACGGAAAGTCGAAAAAAAAAAGCAAAAATGTGAGGACAAAAAACTATGTAGGTAGGATTATTGTATCTCCCCGACGGGCTGTTCTTTTGTTAGCCATGATGCCATGGCTTAAGGGCAAGCTGGTGGTACTTACGAATCGAACCCCGGTCTCCCGCGTGTACTCCTCGCATGGAATGACAAGCGGAAATCATAGCCACTAGACCATCGAGGATCTGTTGCGTAGCCGCTAGTTTGAGCGTTTATGTGGGAAACGGAAAAAGGAAGAGGGGAGGAAAAAATTCTACAGAGCTGTTCTGACTGCTGTGTATGTTCTCTGTCTTTATTACGATCTATTGTACTGATATTGTACAGTAACTGATATATTGTATGTACTGTTTGTGGTCAGGAACGACAACTGCAGGCTCCTGCGGTTCCTTCAGCTCCTGCTTTTACCACGGCTGTTACCGATGTGCCTGTGGTCGCATTTACTCGGCAAATCTGGAAGTAATAAGTATTTTTAGTAGTAAAACATTGTGGATTTACTCAGACAGATGAACAGGGGTTTCCTGCGAAGTACTCGGTATAGCCGACGGCAATGCCTTGGATAGCTCTCTGGGCAGGCTGGCAGCAATGGCCGTCTATACCCCCTGTGTAGGTAGCATGTGCAGTGGAGAAGGCAAGATGCCGAATTCTGGGCTCATTATTCTAAGCAGGCGTTCCTGGCTCGCAGTGGAGACGAAATGGCCAACCACCTGGGCCTTACTCCAACCTGGAGGCGGGGAAAGTTCTCTATTCTGTTAGCGTACGGCGGAGACAAGGATCATGACTCCAGCCAGCACTTCCAAGCAGAATGGACTGAGTCCTGGCCAATGTCGATCCAGCTGGCTCCGGCAGGTGACCTTCTAGTACGAGTTAATTCCGCCGTACAGTATACTCTCCCAGGACTAAGAAATAGTGCAGACCCCATTGTTACATGGCTTGGAGTAGTGTGGTTTCGACGTTGCCATTCTTCAATGCTGTGCAAGTGTGCATGCCTCATGATTACGGTTCGACGAGTTGTGAAGAGATGGATTTCTTTCTATCCTCTGCCTATCAGTTGCAAGACTCGTAGTGCAACGATTGACCGTGTTGATCGATCTGCCCTGCAGCGTCGATCCTCGATGACCATGGCCCGAACGGGTAATGACCTAGATATAGACATCCGCCCGTCCGCTCGTTGATGTGACAGCAGCAGAAACTTAATTAATTACTTAAGTGGCCATTTCTTTTCCCATATAGGGCATGGAGTCATGCCATATTATTATTATTTGCCCCCCAATATTATCCCCTACTTTAGCCGCGGCGCAAGAGCATTCGGCCTCGTGTTGTCCTGTAACATGTGACGGCCATCTGCCGAGAGGAAGGAAAAAGGCAGCCAGAGTTCTGAATCTGATCTGATCCTTCGAAAAAAAAACCATTTAATCGCCATATCTCAAATCCAACCAACAATTAGTATATACTTACAATACAACCTTATTCGACGATCTTCATCTCCATCTCCACCCCCACTTCCCCGGATCGGCTGGTCGTCGTCTTTTTATCTTGCGGTCTGCTGACCTGCGTGGGGAGTTGAGTTGGTCCTCTCTCTCTCTCTCTTTCTCTCTCTTTTTTTCTCTCTGTAGCAGTTTGCGAGGTGATTTCGCTGCAAACAATCAAGACAGTCATCTCGAGCAGCGTGACGCAAAGAAAGGGATTCTGGTTTCCGGTACCTATACACGTCCTGCGTCAGAAGAAGAAATACTAATTGAAGCGATTCAGTTTCTTTCCACAGATTATATATAGCGACGAACACTCCTCTCTAGAGTGCAACATATATCTATATAGACAACATGGCAGACAAAGCCGAAACGCAGCCTACACAAACCGCCATCGAGGCGAATTCCGTTCCCGCAAAACGCGGCTTTCCCAGCCGTCTCGGGGCTCATTACAAGAAATGGTGGTGGCTTCATCTGCTGGTTCTGATTGTGATTGTGCTTGTGATTACGCTTCCGGTGTAAGAAGCCCAGGAACATATATCTGGTGATATATATTAACTGACCCGATATCAGGGTGTATGTGGCATACCCGCGCATCGCTCAACACGACGTCGACGCCTCGACGTTGAACATCACCCAGCTGGTCATCACCGACCCGACCCCGGACTCGATCCACGTCACCCAGACCCAGGTGCTGGGCAACAAGGCCGCGTACCACCCGACCATCTACGCCTTCAACGCGACGATCAGCATGGTTGGCGCCGCCGCGCCCATCGCCACCGCGCTCGTGCCCCAGATCCAGGCCAACGACGGCCAGATCATCCACGTCGACCAGGTCCTGCAGCTGAGCGACGCCTCCGCCATGGCGGACTTCTCCAAGGCGATGCTGAACAACGAGGCGGTGGAGCTGAATTTCTACGGACGCCCGGATCTGAAGGAAGGCGGGTTGCCGAAGAAGGTTGTTACGTTTAACAAGACGGTTACGTTGAGGGGTGGGTTGTCACAATATCACATACCCTCCTCGCCATGGGATAACATGCTGAGTCAAGGTCGTTGTTGCAGGTCTCAACGGGCTGAAAGGGTTCAATATCACGAGCTCCAATATCACGTCCGTCAAGACCGACGGCACCGCCATGATGAGTGGCACGGTGTATATTCCGAATCCGAGCGTGTTGACCGTCGCGATGGTAGGTCTTCATCATACACTACACATATATCATTTTTTTTTATAGTGAACTGACAATTTCTGGTTCCGCCAGGGCAACATCACCCTCGACCTCTCCGCCAACGGCACACACATCGGGCAATCCTTCCTCAACGACCTGACGCTCGTGCCAGGCGACAACACCGTCCCCATGACCTCCAACGTCAACCTGACCCAGGCAACCCGCTTTCTGAAGGGCAACGTGCTGACAATCGATATCCGGGGCAACAAGAGCGAGTACAACGGGCAGGAGATACCGTATTTCTCCCAGGCGTTGGCTTCGAATCAGTTGACGACGCAGCTGAATATCGCGCAGGTGGGACTGTAATTTGATTTTTTTTATTATATATATTTTTTTTGGTGTGTATATAATATAGTATTTATGTGTGCATGCATTGTATGTATGTTTTTTTTTGGCTTTATTGATCTGCTGAGATATAGGTATGGTCTTTGTCGATTGGGGTGAGGTGAGCTGAACAGAACAGATCTGATCAGCTCTGATCTAAATTGAGTGAAATGTGAATGCAAATGTAAACGAATCGATTATCAATGGGGATGGATTAGTTAAATTGGACAATGATATGGACATGTATAAATTAAATGCCTTACTGCACAGTATATATAAGCTCATAGTAAGTATACATGTATACAAATATATCTTGTCAAATTTTCATCTTTTGCAAACCTGAATCTGATATTAGTTAGAAGTACATGCTATATTTACGAAAAAGGAAGAGTGCTGATCTATGGTATTTCATCATTTGAATTGGATGTTTAGGCATTCTTACACTCTTTCATATTTGCATAAGAGAGGAAAGGAAGAATAAGGAGGAGGGGGAGGAGCATGAATTTTTCTTGTCGATTTTCTCAGGTAAAATCAATAAGCCGCCCAAACTTTTTGTTTTCTTCTTCTTTTCTTTTTGCCTTCCCCAATGCATTGTCGTGTTAAAATATCAACGACTCCACTCAAACCCTAATGCAGTCAATATACAGTTGAAAGAAAACCATCTTACATGTCGTGCAGCGTGTTGTATCCCGTCTCGATCAGACTCTTCGCTCCACGTTTATCGGCAGTGATATGCCAGTAGAACAAGCCCCCCAACCCCAGATTCGTCACAAATTTGGCCTTTTGCTGCACCGTTCGAGGCGTATCGTACGTAACGAATCCGCCGTCACCACCGGTGCAGTACGCCGCTCCAACGGCATCATCGTGATGCTCCTTGGCCCCAGGCCGTGGGAGATCGCAGTAGTCGAAAGCTCCATCTTCTCCTCCAAGGCCTGAGTATGGCTGGTTGATGTTATCCGAACCTAGAAATGATCGACCGTAGACGGGTACTCCCAGTAGAATTTTCTTTGGATTCACCCCCCGTGACAATATATACGTCACCGCCGATTGACAGGAAATATAGGCGGCCTCGTTGTGTGGATGACGCGGAGTGAAGAGCTGAGACTGGTGGCCTGTGCGATTGACCCAGGGTCCAGAGAAATCGTAGCACATGACCATGAGAAGATCCACGCACTGCTGAACGCTGGCTAGGTCGATATGTTGTAGCGCCCATTCCCCTGCCGGAAGCGCGGTTGTCAGGAGGAATCGTGGGGACGGCAACGCCTCTCTCAACCTAGATAGAAGATAGAGGTAGTCGCGGCCTTGTTGCGAGTCTGATGGATGCTCCCAGTCGACTGAATATCACAGCATTAGTCGCCAATCAATCCGTAAATTTACTTCTGATGAGTAAGGAAGACGCCGTACTGTCAATTCCATCCAGGCCGAACTGATCTACCAAGGCTCTGGCACTTCTTGCAAAGATCTCTACCGCCGGCGGGTTTCTGGCTACTTTGGCGAAATTCTCACTGCCCTTGCCGCCCCCGCCTATGGAAAGGATGACTTTCATTTCGGAGTACTGCTGCTTCAGCTGAGTGAACGCCCGCAAACAGCCTTCTGTACCATCCACGGGCATCTGTGCATCGGCCCATTCGTCACTGAGCTGTCCCAAAGGTCAGTCAACTCTGCTGGATGTTGCAGCCAGGAAGGGGAGAAAGACATAAACTTCGCCATTTTCCTTCACCCTGTTTGAATAGAGAAGTCGAGTCAACACGCGTGATCCACACCAGTCCAAGAGATCTTGCTAGTACCAGGCAAACGCATAGAAAATGTGGGAGACAAATCCCAGCCGCAGCGAGGACGGCGGCTGTTTCTTGTAGATCCTCCAGTTGGGGTAGTAGGCGGCATTGGCGAAGATGGGGATCTCGCATGGCGCTCGAGGGAGGATCGAAGAGGTCGACGGTCCGCTGCTGGCAGATGGCCACGGAGGAGGACCTGAGAAAGCAGGGGTCACAAATGAATACATCTGGAAGCACGGTCTTGCAAGCCCACTCTTGTTTGTCTCTGGATGCTACAATCTCCCCGTTCCTTCTTCCCCTCAACCTCGAGACGGCAGACTCGAGGACTCGAAGCGCAACGCAAGATGGGGCGGAGAAGGTCTGATCGCGTTTTCCGAGGTGCCCGCGGCAGTGGACGGAAGGAACGACGATCTGAGCTGAGATGGAATGAATGATGGCGCAAGAATAAAGCAGTCTATTCGGCGTACGATCAAGAATCGTGGTCAAGACAGGGCTGGGCAGGCATTCCTAGCGTGCTTTTATTTCAATTCGATCCCAACGTCCATGGCCTCATCGCATGGGCCATCCACTAGAACAATGGCAAGATCGCTTAGATCCAAGGCAAATCCACTCGATGACGGACGTCAAAATGCCATTTGTTCTGCGACGATGCAGCTAGGCCCTGAGCAGGTGGCGCGCACATGCCCCCATCTACTCCGCAAAGTTCTACGGAAAATCCTGCAGATCACGCTCCTCAACCCCTCACAGTGCCATCAAATCGCAATTGACCTCTTCTCCCCAACGCCAGTCATCCAGCCGCAATGGGTCTGAGGAGAGCATTAGCAGCCCTCACACGGCCTGGGCTCCGCGATTGTCATCACGACGTGCTACCTTCTCGAGGGGTGGGATGCCGGCGTGGGCGCGCAGGTGGTCACGAGATATCGTGGAGAAGGCATGCTAGGCGTGCTGCTGCCTCCTCAGCCTGTCCTGGATCAGGAATAGGACCTGCAGTCTGCACGGCCGGCACGGATTGCCCTACGCCTCTGGAAAGAGACCTCACCGATGACCTCGCCCACAATGGACAAATCGTGCAGTTTCCCGAGGCGGAGCGGGTGTTGGCAACTTGGCGCGTCTTCGGATCCATACGCCTGAAGCAGATGGCTGTTCGTGTTATTTTTTTTCTTCCTCCAATGCTCTGCTCTGTCGCGGTGAGCTGGCTTGGGGCAGTGGGGAAACGGCTCCATGACCTGCATTAGGCGCCACGAAAGGGGAAGATGGTACACGGCCCGCGACGAGCCGTCCACCGGACCCAGAACCACGCCGTTTGCTGAGATAATCCATCGATCGATGTCGGCGGCAGCCAGGAAAACGAATTACAGCCGGTCTGATTGGGGAACATGACAAAGACTCAAGAGGCGAATTCGGCGAGCAGTTCGACTTTGACACACATGCCGTACTGCCGATATTCACCCATAAATCCCGGGCAACCTGCATCTCCCAGGCTGGTGCTGTTACGCAGCAGGAAGCTCTGCTGTATATGCTCACAATTAATCTCATAAGGAAACTAGACGCGTATGCACCCCGCATTGGAATGACACATTTCTTTGCGGCAACCTCCGTTTGGTCAGGTTGGGCTCTGGACCTGTCTCAAGGCTCTGGACCCCTGAACATAGCGCATCTGCATCTGGGGTACAGGGTAATACAGCAAGGCGGTGGCTGACACCGCATGTCTGGAGTACACAGAAATGACAGGAGCTAGTCGTGCAGTTGCAATTCAAAAACTCAATTGACAGGAACAAAGAATTTGCACTTTATGCAATGCTCGAACGATAGCAGGAAATTTGAGTTGGACATGAAGTCATTATCCCAAGTCATAGATCCGTACACAAGTACTCTGTATTCAAAGCGCCTGACCGCGAATTGCAATCTAACAGTACCTTTCGAGGTTCATAAGTTGCAAGAGAGTAGACAAAACGCTGGTCATACTCCGTATACAAGCAGAATTTTTACTGCCTCAGGTGTCAACATTGGCAGCCTTGATGACTAAGAATGCATGTACTGCGCTATACCGTAAATGGAAATCCGTAACACGGGCCACAGCTTACTTCAGCAGTGCCTTGGGCAATATCAGACATTGAACAGCTTCTTGTGACATTTATCGTCTCTCCTACTTTCAAGGTGGCCAGACTGAGGCCGAAAAGCCTTTCTAATCTCCCATTTTACCGGCTCGTACCATCCAAACGCCGTATAGAGCTACAGGCGAGCTGCGTCCAAGCTGTTCCTCGACCATCCTATCCCGATTGAGCGCCTCTCAGCGCGTGAAATACCTTACTCTCGACTTTTTACCTCTCCCACCGTACATGCTCACGAGATTCTGTCGCCATGGCTGCTGATGTGCACGCCGCCGCTGAGCGGTTACTGACCGCCGACCCTTCTCGCGCCCCCGGCTATAACTTTTCATTTACACCATACCTTCGAAAGACATTCGGTTTCGGCCTCGCCGCCGATGTTCCTGTCTGTAAAGCATACCGCGAGGGACACTGTCCACTGGGACCAACGTGTCCGGACCGGCATCCGACGCCTGCACGGATAACCACGTCCACGACGAATGCTTCGGGGATCCCGCCGTCGGTGACCCACGGCTCTCTCGTCTGCAAACACTTCCTCAAGGGGCTCTGCAAGAAGGGCTTCAAATGCGAATATCTCCACGAGTACAATCTCCGACGCATGCCCGAATGCCCGGCCTTCTCGCGCTCCGGCTACTGTCCCAACGGCGACGATTGCCTGTACCATCACGTCCGCGAGGAGGCTCGACGTCCCCGGTGTGAGCACTATGATCGTGGGTTCTGTCCCCTGGGACCGCTGTGCGCGAAGCGTCATGTCCGCCAGAAGATCTGTCCATACTACCTTGCCGGGTTCTGTCCGGAGGGCAAGGCATGTGAGGAAGGGGCGCATCCACGCTGGCCTGAAAATCTCCCCAAGCCACAGATGCGAGTGGAGAAGACGGAGGAGGATCTCGAGAGGGAACGAGCCCTCATTCGAGAGGAGCAGGAGAAGGAGAAAGAACGCGAACGGGAATGGAGGGCAGAGCGTGGGCGAGGGGGGTTCATAAGAGGACGATACACATACAGGGGAAGAGGAAGAGGAATATAACCATGACGGCGGATCGCCCCCGTTGCTGCGCACACTTTCTTTATTCCCGTTTACTGCCTGGAGGAGTTGGAAGGGGATATCTATTTTTAATGAATGTAGTTATGCACTGTACAACCACGATACCCAATGATAATCGAAAGTGACGATGAATTGGACCAGTTTCCTGCCTCCATTCATGACTGAAAATTTCTCCGACGAGTTACCTAGGCAGCAGAAAAGCTCTTTTCGTTGGCGATTAACCCTGCGATCTCTGATTGAACCCATACCGACTATAGACTCGATTCTGATGCACATCGATGACCACCCAGCAGGCAGGCATTACTAGCTATTACTAGCCATTTTATAATATGGCTACCCAATGCTGTTATTGGATCGATATCGATGCTGGTACCTGGCCCTTACTCTTCCAAGCATAGACCCGGGGAGGACTCCGTGCCTATTATCTGCGGGGAGCAATGACGAGGTTCGAATAGCATGTAATAGCTCGTAGCTTGCTTGCAGGTACAGTACGAGTTGCATAGACCTACTGAATGGTACAGCAGATCATCATCATCTTAGTTGGACTTTATTTTCATTGCTCTGGACAGAGCAGTCACAGTCCAGGAAGGGCTATGACGGTGCGAATGGACTCAATGGAGGCGGTTGGACGGATGATCGACCTGCAGTGATTGCCGTAGTAGTCTTCCTAGTTAGGGATTAGCACGAATGCCCATTTGTAAGCCGGAATTGATAATCGGTTAACTATCGCAAGCCGTAATTACTGACGGTGTTCGTTCCCCTCAGCTGGGATCTCAACTGCTGGAAATTACAAATTAATTAATCGAGGGAATTTGATCGTTGTCGTAAAAGAAAAAAAATCTATTTTCTAATCAGACCAGCATGAATGCCTGCAAGCGGACAGGGCAGGTCGTTGACATCATCCGGATTGCTATTATTCAAAGCTCAGTCAGCAATTGCAAACCGCGCACTGACCAATCCAACACTTTCGATGCGCTTCCTGGCTGCCCCTCCGCCGCCGCAGGGTGAGCATTTGGCAGGCATTTGTCATCTCTCCGTAAGACAGCAGCGCCGCCCTCGTTGGCCAGCAAAGCTCTGGGTGGATCCGACTTCTTCTGGAACGGTCGCAGCACTCAATCTCATCATCGCCCTGGTGAATACGCCAGCAATGGCGCAAGGCAGCTAGGACAGCGTCTCCGGGCATGGTGGAACTGCTCGGGTTCCTTCCTCCTGGCGGGGTCTCCCGGCTTGAGCGGGAGATCCTGCTTGTATAAAGAGGAGCTCTCGCCCCGGCTGTACTGTACTCTTCCCCTCCTGTTCAGCGGGACTCGTTTGTCAAACGCCTTCACTCTTCGACCAGAAAGAACATCCGATTGATCTCTGCTCACTCGACACAATGGCTCCCAAGGTCGCTATCGTGATTGTATGTTGCCTCTTCGATACGTGCCCCTCCTTGTCTAGGGAGCGGTCTACTGACCTCATCCGCGTTGCAGTACACCCTGTACGGCCACGTCGCCAAGCTGGCGGAGGCCGAAAAGAAGGGCATTGAGGCTGCTGGTGGCCAGGCCGACATCTTCCAGGTCGCCGAGACTCTCTCCGACGACGTTCTGAAGCTGCTGCATGCTCCTCCCAAGCCCGACTACCCCGTCGCCGAGCCTGAGAAGCTCCTTGAGTACGATGCCTTCCTCTTCGGTATCCCCACTCGTTACGGCAACTTCCCCGCCCAGTGGAAGGCCTTCTGGGACAAGTCTGGCCAGATCTGGGCTTCCGGTGGCTTCTTCGGCAAGTACGCCGGTCTCTTCATCTCCACCGGCACTCTCGGTGGTGGTCAGGAGTCCACTGCCCTTGCTGCCATGAGCACTCTGGCCCACCACGGCATCACCTACGTTCCCCTGGGCTACAAGGACACTTTCCCTCTTCTGACCAACCTGAACGAGATCCACGGCGGCAGCCCGTGGGGTGCTGGTACCTTCGTAAGTAACCCGTCTGTCCGTTCTGTCTGAAAAGAGCATTCACTGACACAGTTTGAACAGGCCGCTGGTGATGGCAGCCGCCAGCCCACTGCTCTGGAGCTTCAGATCGCTGAGGCCCAGGGCAAGTCCTTCTACGAGCGTATCTCGAAGGTCAACTTCAATTGACTATATGGCAGGAAGGAGGAGAGTGCCGCCCAGCCAGCCTCTGCCCCTGCTAAGAAGGAAACTACGGCACCCCAGAATGGAGAGTCGAAGAAGGCTGAGAAGACCAAGGAGGGGCCATGTGGCTTGCCAAAGAGCTGCAACATTCTCTAATCGCATTCATATACCCCTTTGCTTGTCGCTCTGCAATCTCTGACGGTTGTCTTATGAGACGTCAGTTTCTCGTCGCTCATCTCCAGTTTTACGATAATAAACCAAGTAGAAGATAAACCTAATAAATGAAGAAATGATTTCATGCCATTATTGATCTTGTCGATTCGACTCTACGCAACGTAGGAGCAGTAACACTTATGACTGGACTTTTTGGTATAAATGAGGGCTGGAATGGAGGTGCTGGTTCGCATATCGACAGTTCTTTAGATGCGGCCAAGTTGAGTAAGCAGACGAGGCGCCCGCAGTTAGTCCCGCGTGGGCGGCGTATGACGGCGGGCCATGACGATAGAGCTCCGCTGCCTTCGCCCACGTTCGACCTCTGTTCCCTACCTGCATCAGTGCAGTCTCCCCAGTCACCACCATGGGCCTTACTTTGCCCTGACTTTTAGGATCTCGTTGTTTTTCAGACAAACAGGCCTTCCACCTTTGTGATCCGCACGCACATCGTCAGCAAGCATGGCCTCCTCGCGGCCAATCATCCTCCGCTTCGAGAGCCGCAACGGCCAGTTTCGCTTGACTGTCAACCCTACAGAGTTGTTTCCTAACCTGCTACCAAAGGTATGTTCTCTCCAGTAAGAAGCTTTTTATTTGCAGCTTTGAGGATCTTTTGCGCGTCTTGCCGTGTTAGAATCATGCTGACTGACGCTTGTTCTTTTCGCAGATTCTGGAGCATTTACCGAAAGATGTCGACCCCGCTTCGATCGTGCTCTCGAACAAACCTATTGGCACAGGCGGCCAGGAGAGGTATCTGAACACCCTTGGAGGGGTCTCTATTCAAAGAGTTGGCCTGTCGTAAGTCCTGTTACCTTTGGTGTAGGTGCGGTCATGCGACGTCGATCTCTGACCATTTATTTACCCTTACAAGACACGGGGACAAGCTCTTCGTCGGGTACGAGGAGAAACCCACTCATGCCAACGGAGCCGGCAATGGTCAGCCTGCTGCTCAAAGAGCCCCTGGAGAGACACGCCGCCTGAATGGAGCCGCCGTGCCCCAGAGAGACACGGTCGCCCTGCCTCCTCAGCCTACTTCACCATCCGCCACGATTAAAAACCCGTGGGAAGTTGTGGAACAGTCTCCCCTCGACGATCTATTAGACAAAAAGGACGGAAAGATACATCGGGGTTGTGATGCGAAAATGTGCAGACACGGTCCCAAGGGCATGTGCGACTACTGCATGCCGCTCGAGCCCTACGCCCCGGAGTATTTGGCAGAGAAGAAGATAAAACATATGTCTTTCCACGCTTACCTCCGGAAAATTAATTCGTCAAAGAATAAGCCGGAAGTCAAGAGCTCATACATGCCTCCACTCTCCGAGCCCTATTACCGGGTCAAGCGAGATTGCCCATCCGGACACCCTCCATGGCCCGAAGGGATCTGCACAAAGTGCCAACCAAGCGCCATCACCCTGCAGCCGCAAGAGTTTCGAATGGTCGACCACGTTGAGTTTGCGTCGCCGGATCTGATCAACTCGCTCCTGGACTTCTGGCGTAAATCGGGTGTGCAGCGGCTAGGCTTCCTCTATGGCACGTATGAGGAGTATACAGAGGTCCCGCTAGGCATAAAAGCCGTCGTCCAGGCGATCTATGAGCCTCCCCAGATAGACGAGGTTGACGGGATCACGCTGCAAGAATGGGAAAATGAAAAGGACGTGGACGAGGTTGCTCGGATGTGCGGCCTTCAGAAGGTCGGGGTGATTTTCACCGACTTGCTCGATGCTGGAAAGGGAGATGGCAGCGTTGTTTGCAAGCGACACAGGGATTCGTATTACCTCTCCTCCCTGGAGATTGTTTTTGCTTCTCGACTGCAGGCACAGTATCCCAAGGCGACGAAATGGAGCGAAACCGGTCGTTTTGGCTCGAATTTTGTTACCTGCGTGCTGAGTGGCGATGAGGAAGGTGCTATTAGCGTCAGCGCATATCAAGCCTCCAACTCAGCCGTGGAAATGGTAAGGGCAGACATAATTGAACCATCTGCGGACCCGTCTGTTATGCTCGTTCAATCAGAGGACGACGACGATGCTGGCAGTCAAACTCGGTATATCCCCGATGTTTTTTACCGCAAGATCAATGAATATGGCGTCAGCGTACAGGAGAACGCCAAACCCAGCTTCCCAGTGGAGTACCTCCTAGTCACATTGACCCATGGCTTCCCAACCGACGGATTGCCGCTCTTCGTCGACAGCACTTTTCCCATTGAGAACCGGGAACTCATCGGGGAGAGCCAAGAGCTACGGGCTCTCGCAAAGAAGTTGACATCTCACGACGACCCGAACAGAGCAATACACGCCGTTTCGGACTTTCATCTTCTTTGCTACCTCCATTCCTTGGGGACTTTCAGCAAGGTAGGTAGTTGCAGTTTTGCGGGTTACGGGGCGGCTGTACGTTGCTGACCATGATCCAGGAGGAGGAAGAACTTCTATGCCGTGTAGCGACCAACCATGACCCGGTGGACGGCGCACAGCTGGTGAACACACCCGGATGGGCGACCCTGGTGACAATACTTCAGGAGAGCGGTGAGCGGCCCCCTAAGCGCCCTTGGCTACCCAATGCCGAGGATTCTCCTCTCCCATCTTTTGCTCAGAAACGTCGGCATCTGTCATCAAGATCCGAGTCTCCGAATTCAGAGAGTGAACATCTTGCTAAGAGGTTTAAGGGGACTAGCCTAGAGTAACGGTCCATACGTGTTCCGCAACGCACTTGGCTACTTGTCCCGACGAAACCGAGATTGAGATTCTCGCTTTGCGAGGCAACTATCCTTTGCATTCCAAGAGCTGGGCGTTCCCACTTCGATAGACGGACGGACCCATACATAAATAACCCGGCCGGGACGTGTCGTTACGTGTGCCTCACATTCACAATCTTGTATACCTGTTACTCTCAACCAACCCACGCAGAAAAAACATTCATGGCCATGGCTCTTTATACTAGGCAAAGGAGAGATCAGACTTTAGTCTTAGCACTTATCTAACCTAACAACGGTCTGATATGATACCTGCCTGGAATTGGTACGTACGTATGTACGAACTGTACACAGTACTGTACATCTTGATAAGCAGAGAAGCATTATTCTTAGAGAGGAGACATGCATCAGATTGGTACAGATTCCGATTCCGATTCAATTCTTCTTCCCTAGCTATCTCAATTATTCTCGGGAGGGAAAAAAAGGAAAGGCGATAATGACAATGATGGTTGATTGATAGATAGATAGCTAGACAAACAGATAGGCTTATGATATGACATGACTTGACATGATATTGCATCTATTTTATCGGTTTCTTTTTTTTCCCCCTCTTGTTGGTGCCTTACTATACTATAAAATCGTATCATACCATGATTATAATCATACGTACAGTACGTACAGCCCATGTACACGACGACGACACTTTGAAGGGATTGATTTCTCATATGGGAATCTACACAGACTGAACAGGGGGGAAAAAAAGATTTCAAAAACAGTACTTTCGTTCTTTATACGCTGACTGATAATATCTGTCCCAACCTCCTCTCCAACACATTCCTACCTTCGAACGTCGTCCACACCTCGTGCGGTGCTCCCCCAACCACGTCCCAGGCGACGAGGTTGTCGGTCATATGCGCCATCTCCTCCTGCTGCTTGGCCCACTGCTCGCTTTTGTGCATCTCGACGCCTGAACTGACCACTACGAGCGGGGTGTCGAGGCTCTGCTGGACGTGCCGCGCGCTGGCGATTTCGCTTGCTGTCATCGACTCCGCGACCAGGTTCTCCTGCAGCTGGGCCTTGATGAAGCGGCCGTTCTGGTACGCGCTCCGTCCGTATATGCGGTCCTCGCGCGTCCGGCCTTTGAAGATGGCTCCTGCGAGCCGGTCCAGGCCCAGTGGGGAGATGATTCCGCGACACCAGAGGACGAAGCCCCGGCCGGGACTGCCAATTCGATGCAGAGAGTCCTCGTGCAGCGGGTCGATGAGCATCATGCCTCTCACGTCGCCGACGTGCCGACTGGCGAAGATGCGGCTGTATATACTTCCTATGCCGGCGGACACGAGGATCCAGGGCCCCTCTTCCCCGGCCAGAGCCAGGGCCTCGGAAAACGCATCCGCTGACATCCCTGCGGAGTGTGGCGACGGCGCGTTGTCGGACCAGGCAATGCCTGGTCGGTCCCAGTAGCAGTAGCGATCGATGATTCCGTTTCGATAGGCGTTGTCGATGAATGGCTGCAGACTGTCCTCGACCGGACCCTCGCCGGCCTCGACGAGGATCGTAGTGACTTGTCTGTCGTCTTCGTTGATGGTGTTGTTGCCCACGCAGGCCAGATGCACCTCGTACTTTTGATTGTCGACCAAGTATCGCTTCCCTGGCGGCGCAAGACTGGCATCTCTGGCGCGGAGGACCAGCGTTGCAGTGAGCAGAATCACGACGAGAGTCATGACTCCCATGACGATGGTCTCTGCTAGCACGGCGAACCATTCCAGCAGAGTGCGCCTTGTCTCGACCCGGCCCGTGAGTCGCTCTTCCTCTTCCTCTTTGCCCCTGGCCACAGTCTGGGTCTGCACGACGTTGTATGTCGCGATCACCGTCGCCCAGAGGACGGACGCGATGCCAACCCAGCCTTCTTCGACACGGAGTCGCGGCACAGACAGGATGAGCAGCGTATCCACGACCAGGAGAACGGACAGGACCGCTCCCCAGATGGTCATGGGCCTGGACGGCACCGCAAAGAAAAGTAGGCCGATGATGAGGTTGCCCACGGTCAGAGTCGTGTAGGCGAAATTGAAGAAGCCGGACCCGCGCGTGTGCATCATGGGCGGACTGACGAAGATGGACACGAGGAGGAACACCCACCAGACGAAGCTGAGGGCGAGGAAGATGAGAGAGAAGAGTCTCAGCGCGCGCACGCTCCAGAGGTTGTATGGTGATACCTTGGCCGCGTCAGCAGTAGCTCTCATCATTGACAAGGTAGGAGAAGTGCTCCTTACAGCAGGATCATCCGGACTCAGATATCCCTCACCACTCCCTCGCGGCAGCAAGCGCGTCCTCTCATCGGGTTCGCGGTGTCTTTGCCGGCTTGCACTGCTTGCACGGTCATGGTCAGAGACATTGTTGTCTGCCCTTCTACTCCTGGGGCCCCAAAATGACACCATTGTCGAGTGTAAGTAATCAATCAGTCGCCGCCCTGAGTAAGTCAGTCCTGAAGGGGACTTTGGTCCGTCTTGCACCTGTATAAATCAGTCAAGACAAACCAATTCAATTGAACCAAATCGATCAATCAATGTATTTTCCCAGATACATAAGATTGAAACAAGGTACTGTACATATTTCATATTTTTCCCTCTAGCAGATCCCTTTCAGCAATATACCTACCCCAGTAGTCTTTTTCAAGTCTTTTAAGTTCAATTGAATACGAGACCCATGGCTGCGCTGGAATTAGTAGTAGTTTCCGCATCGGGAAGGCGAGTCGCCTGACGTCACCATTCGAGCTCAGCGTCCGCTTGCAGCGAGCACGTGATTGTAGGTAGATAGCTATGTAGCATTTTATCCTGATCTTTTTTCATTTTGGATCGAAGTGAGATGATTGTAAATTTTCTTTATTGAATGTACAGTAGATATATACATGTGATCGATCACTTTGTGTTGTGCAACAGTTACAGAAATCTAATTTCAGAACCCCGCCCCATCCTAGCCTATGTAGTCACGAGACGTATATTCGCCGTTCAAGTCAATTCAGTAGGGTATTGTGTGGATGGATGGCCGTTCGTTATGTATTCTGGATGTTGACAGCGCTGGATTTTGTCGATGCTGCTGGAGACCGAACTAAGTAAGTAAATCAGTCAGTATATAATTCTCTGAACAAGAGGTTGGCAAAGAAAGAAAAGAAATGCGCAGAGTGCATTTTCTTGGAAAAAAAAAAGAAAAAGAAAGAAAAAAGAAGAGCCTCGAATACATACGTACCCAGACAATGCAATCCAACATCCATACCTATGTAGCCAGGCAGACAAGCAGGTAGATAGGCATGTATATTTTGGTAGTTAACAGAAGTGGCAAGTCTTCTGACACAGCGTCGTTATTTCTGGCATGTATCCGTTATAACAATAACCGGCAAGTTTGGGGCAATCCGAGATTTCGTCCTTGTACTCCTTAATATTTTTTTGGCACATCCTTTTTGTTTTTTTTTTAAAAAAAAAGTCGCAGTACGACGCCGTACCTTCGACCTTCGGGCACATGAATGTCCCTTTCCCAAGTCACATAGGAAGTCCATGGTGCGTCACAAGTATGGACTACCCATTATATAGGTATGTCGATGGATGATCCTTCCTCGAAACTTCGTGAGGCGTCTCTCATGATGAATGGATCTGCCATTAAGCTGCAACAACAATCCAAGTGATTATGAACCTTGATTATAAGTACGTACATACATCCAGTACTGCAATTGTATACTCGATCCACGATCCTGTTAGCAAAAACAGGCAATCAGGCATTCGCAAAGACAGTCTCTAAATTGATTCTAGCAAACTAGTAAACAGGAGTGATTAGAGAGGAAAAGTCTTCCAAGGGATTTCTACCCATATTTATGTATGTACAGTATGGCTAACAAAGAAGAAGTCACGACACTGTGCCTCCCCTTTTTTTTTTCCCATTCCCATGCTCTTTCATCTTCTGAAAACGGCAGATGATGCTGAGCACGACAGAATCTTCTGACCAATCCATTGTCACTCTGGTAGGTGACAAGTAGAAGACTGAAGTAGGTATATCAGTATATGTACTGATATAAAATCACCCTTAACAAGAGGTTAGCAAAGGAAGGAACTGCACAGAATGTATTTGATAAATACATACCCAGATAATATAATCCAATATCTATAGCTATATAGGCAGGCAGGCAGGCAGGCAAGCAGGCTTTTTCTCAACAAACTTGGCAAGTCTTTGCGCAGTTCTTTATTGCCCATTCACTCATCCTGGGTTCAGTACACCAGGCAGCAAACTTGTGGCAATCCACGGCCAAGTCAGCACAGTTCATGTCGGCGACAGGAGCAGGAGCAGGGTTGGCAGAAGCCAGAAAAGCAGCTTGGATGAGAAGGAGGATGTTAAGGAAAGCCCGCATTTTTGCTTTTTTTTTCAGAGAAGAAAAGAAAAGATTGATGATGATGTTATTCTTCCAAAGTCTGGCTTTAACATTTTTTTCTTACAAGGTTTGTAGTCCTTTTTATATTCATATACAGTAGTACATGGTATGTGCTTCATACCAACAGGACCTAATACTGATAATTCTGCTGTGAAAGAAAGGTCCAACAGTAACAAAGACAATGTGGAGAAATTCCTACATGGTGGTCCTCCTACAAGTATAAAGCGCCGATCACAGCTCCAACGGGGGCAAAAATACTCCATAGAGTTTCTGTAGGTAGTACAACTGTACAACAGTAATTCAAACCCGGTTATCTAGATAGGACATGTCATACGTCCTACTGACTCGTTATTATCATTGTGGGGAAAAAGCAGTGCTGATAATCCTGCACTTGGATTGAACGTTCGTTTAAAATAAAAAAAAAGTTTTTGACACATCCTTTTTTTTACAACATCATTTGTGGTATGCTGATATAACATCCTTGGCAGAAGGTACCAGGGGTCCAGGACAATACAAACCACAATTCGAGATTTTTTTTGCCCCCTTTTCTCCATTGGCTCCTGCATACTCCATATAGTTTGTTGGGACGTTTGCATGTAATAAAGTTGACGATAGCCCCAGGATTTTTCAAGAATTCTCTGGTTTGGGGGCCATAGAAAGTCAGCGGAGCGGCGGGCTATAGGGAGCAATTCCAGGCAGCTTTTTCCGCAGATCTCTGTGTTATTTGTTCCGATCATCTGGATTATCATTACCGGAAGGAGTATATGATTGACGGGGATCGGTTTGAAGATCTATGGCCCCCTTTGTCGTACCATAAGCCCAGCCTTAGAACTAAATCTAAAACATTATCTAGTACAAACGGCACTTACTTTTTAAATAGCTTAGAATTGTATACTATAGCAATGGCAGGGGTTCAGCTTCATAATCATTACGGAAACGGAACAGCATCAGGCCGGATCGTACTCATATCATATCAGATTCAAACTAACTCGTAACCTTCTTACAAAGCGAGATATCCAACTGGCATGTGTCTATCATCATCCGTCATAAAAAAAAGGAGACTACCTGTCGTTGACAGTCATGAAGTGTAGTCCAGTCCAGTCAAATAGCATTCAATTCAAGAACCCCTACACGCAAGGTTCGTCTTATCATCATGGAGCAGGCTTTTTCGCAGAATCCACAGCTCCAAGTCCCTTCTCCATGGCTTTCGCAGCCCCCAGATCGCCCACCTTTGGCGGCAGGACGAGCGCGCTGCGGTCGTTTCGCTTGTAGAAGTCCACCAGGATCTGAGCCGTCTTGCTGGGTTGGTCTTCTTGGATGAAGTGTCCCGCGTCGGGGATCACCTGGAGTTGATACTTTCCTGTAGATGAGGAACACGTTAGTTTTTCCAGAACATGATATTCAGGATATGTCGCTCTGAGGATGTCTCTTACCCTGCATCTGCCCAATCATCAGCTCCTTGTCCAGCCGGTCCGTCCCAGCCAGCAGCAGGAGCTTTCCTCCTTTGGCTTCGAGAAACTTCTTGCTCAGTCCCACGAACCATCCCTCCCAGAATGGCTTCGTATCCTCCAAATTCGTCCTCCACACCCACGGCCGCGATGGGTCGGCGGGGTTCTCTTCTTCTCGGAGCAATGAGGGCACAGAGACCCGTGCTGACGTGGTATTGCGGATTGTTCGAGAGCGGGTGCTATAAACAGAGCGTTAGGTATGCCTTTAAGAAAAGAGGACGAAGAGAAAAATTCAGCCACTTACTGCCATTCGATTCCGGAACTCAACGACGGAAAGCTCTTCGGTCGCGTAGAGAGGTAGTTGTCCATACTCTGAAGTGCGTCCATCGCCGATCCTAAGATTACACCCATTAGCCTGGGAACAAGCAGCGAGAGTCGCCATCAGCACCTTCAACAACATCCAACACGGCGTAAGCCAGCACTTTCGAGCCCAAATCCCCCCTTTTGGCAACATCGGTAATGACGGCCCCTCCCAGACTGTGGCCCACCAAGACCAAGTCTGGAAGGGTCTCCCAGCCCATCTGCGACCGCGTCTGGTCGATGACGAAGAGCAGATCGCGACTCAGCGTTTCGAGCCGGAAGTCAGGCTCGATCTTTTCATCCTCATGGCCTTTCGCGCCGCTCACCGTCGTGCTGCCGTGGTATCGAGCGTCTACCGAGAGAATGCCCGCCTCAGGCAGCAGCTTTCGAATCTCGCCCGAGCAAGACGCGAACGAGAGGCCCGACGAGCCTGCGCCGTGGTGCATCACGAACAGCGGGCCCGACCCCGTGGGCGGAGTGATGTACGCATGGTGGACAATGTGCAGGTCGCCCACGTCCTCTTCTAAGAAGAGCTCGCGGGCGTAGAAGTCTGTCCAACTTAACGAACTGGGGCGTTGTCTCGGGGATAGACTGGCAAATTGTCAGATCGCGGCAATAACACAGCAAGTACAGCTTCCGTTGCAAATCTATAAAAAAAGTCCGTCTTACATGGGGGACAACAATTCAATTCAAGAGACGGAGATAAACGCACCCTGACGGCCTGGCAAAGAGATTCTTTCCCGGAGATGGAACAACCGTACCTGTCGAGGACGCCGACGAGGCCGAAGACGAGTCATCGTCATGATGGGGGGCAGCCGTGTCGTCGGCGTCGTCGAGCAATGGAGGGGCTTCGGGCGGCAGTTTGGCGAGCCGCGACTTGACAAACTCCTTCTGAAAGTCGCTCATGATGTTTCCATTCAACAGCACCTGGACTTAGGCAAGCATCTTCTACTGTGGGGCTCTATAATTCTTCTTTCTTTTGTCGCTGCGTCAGGCAATGGATCAATGCTGTCTTGTGCTTACCGAGTACGTGGATCTTCGAGGTGTTGATACTGTAGACTGCTTGGTGGCGAGCAGACTCACCCCACATCTTACTTAATTACCCGCCAGTCGCAAAATAATGCAAAATAATGCACTTCTTATCAACGTTGGTCCTAAAAAAAAATACTTATACAAGGAGTAAAACATCAGGCGTATTCGTAAGAGCGAAAATGAATTCCCCTCTTCTTCTTCCTTTCTTAATAACCAGAAATACCACTGAGTAAAGCGTACTGGAAGAAAATAATAATATCCATTTCTCGGGGTGATTCTTGTTAGAATACATCATGAATCACAAGAATGCCACCTCCCAGATTAGAAAGATTATTTGTGATGCTATTATTAGCCGCGCCATGCAGAAGATGAAAAAAGAGATTCCTTCGCCAGCCGTGAACCATCCCAACCGCAAACTCCAGGCCAACCAGGACGCCGTCTTTCACTGCAATCCAAGCCCTCAAGACAGAACCACGCTGTTCACATGAAAGAGAAATGCTATGTCACAAGTGGAAAGAGATTTTAGTGAACACCACCGAATCCCGAACCCTGCTGGTTACGACGGTAACTGGGATCTCGAGATTTGGTGGATATCCCGACCGACGAGTTCGTTCAAGGCAGATAAGCGCCTCCAGCAATGATCAGGTTCATGTTCGTGAACTTGACCTTGTAGACAGGACTCTTCTTCGTAGGGAAGGCGCTAATTTGGTCAGGAGTCACCACATTCTCTTTGCCTTTCTTCTTGCCCGCACCGGGTCCGACAGAAGCGGAAGCCTGAGTGCTCGCAGCGGTCGCATTCGTATCGATTTTCGTACCAGATGAGCCTTCTCCGCCAGCGCGAGTCTGGCTTCCCGACGGCTCCGGGGCAGGAGGGTTAATATCCCACACGCGAACGGTGCCATCAGCGCCACCGGACACCAACACATTAGACTCAACATTCCAGCTCAGCGACCAGATGCCGCCCTTGCCGTGCCCACGCATGCGCTTCAAGAGCCTGCCAGGAGCCAGATCCCACAAGAAGATGGATCCATGGTCATCCGCAGACGCCAGAATCTTTCCATTGCGGCTGCATGCAAGAGCAGTAATGTTGCCGGTATGGCCCGTGAACATGCGAACACAGTTTCCAGTGGTGACGGCCCACATGCGAACTGTGTGGTCGCAGCTACCGGTAAACACGTAAGCCGAGTTTGGATGGAAACAAACGCAATCGACATCCTGGTCGTGACCAGCAAAGATGCGCTGCTGGCGGATTCGGTCAGTTACCCACAGTCGAGCGGTCTTGTCATGGCCCCCAGAAACAAAGTAGTAGCCGAAAGGACCCCAGCTCAAATCCCACACTGGCTGATCGTGGCCCTTGTACACCACCATGCACTGCCACAGATCAAGGGACCACAGCCGGATGGTCTTATCGGCAGAAGACGAAAGAAGCCAACGAGCATTAGTTGGAGCAAGCTCGCCTTCCGTACGGGCTGCGGATGGAGCAAAAGCCACCGCGTAGACAGGACCAGAATGGCCAAAGAGGCGTTTGGAGTTGGAAGGTGGCGTGACGTCCTCCAGACCGGCATGAGTGGGCTTTATCTCTTTGCCATCAAGACTCCAGACCCGGATGTAAGACTCCTCAAAGCCAGCTGCCACGAGCATGTTATCGTCCGAAAAGTCAAGGCAGGTCAATCTGACGGCAAACTGTTAGCCAGCACTTGTAAAAGTTACGAGGAGAAACTAACCTATCGTAGGTGTTGTGGAACGTGAACATGCAAACGCTCACTGCGGGACCAACACCGCCGGTACGACCTTCGATCCTGAATCTGTCACGGTTCTCCTTGACCCTCTGGACCTCGATGGCAACATCACGAGCAGTAGACGGAGGGAAAGGGATCTCAGCACGGCTAGGAGCCTCCTCATCCTCCTCTTTCTTGATCATCTGATCATATTCCTGGACGAGAGTATTACGACCTGGGGGAGGCGGGTTCTTTGCGTCGTACTCTTCCAGCTCCGCCCGAACGTCACCCTCAAGTTCTGGCTCCGGGGGGAGCTTTCCCAGCTTGAGTCTAGGCAGGGTACCCGTCATAGCAGGGTTGTCCCCAGTGTAGGCCGAACCTGGATGGTGACCAGGAATTCCTTCGTCTTCAGCAGGGAACGTCTCGCTTTCACGGGCGCGACCAAGCATGGCAGCAAAGCTGAAACGGTCATCTGCAGCACGCTCCTTTGTGATGATCGTACAGTAGCTGCTGAGAATCGCAGACATGACCGAGCCTCCTTCCTTGTGCTTATTCTCCAAGAACTGCATGAGATTCGAAAAAGCAGGATTGCTGAGGATCAAACGATACTTGTTGCCGCGGTAAATCTTCGCAACCGTATTGTCCTGGACATGCTCTGGAAGACTGATAGGCTCCAGTGCACGGATGTCTTCCGCATGTTCCGGGAGGAACAGGTTTTTGTTCGTCTCAAAGAACTGCTTGGCATCCTGTGGATAGAAGGAGCTCACGAGGTCAAGGAAAGAGTAGACGAACAGAGGCCACAGGACACGTCGCAGTTCCGGCTAATATTACCGTTAGCCAAGTTGATACAACAAGAGAAATGCCAAAGTCAATCATACCTTGTACAAGTCCAAGTTGTCCTCGATCCAGACCTTAGTCAAATCTACAATTCTTGAAGTTAGTCCACTGAAGATTGATTTCAGCCAGAGAAACCAAGATGGTACGCACCGAAGCCCTGTCTGTATTTGGGACGCTGGTCTTCGCTGAGCTGGGGCAAAGACCGCCCATCAATTTCCTGATTCGCGGACTCCATTCGGAGCATGGCTTCGGTTCTAGTGTAACCTTTTTTGGCTAGATAGTCGATAACCTGGGTGGAAAAGTAGCTGTTAGTCGATGACACATTGGAACGTGATTCCAAAACGATTCATTGAAATTCATAACAAATCAACATAAGAAAGAACAACATTTCAAGGCCATAACAGCTGAGGATGTCGCAAAGGGCGTATAAATGGCACACACGTCTGTCTTCTCCTCCACCGGCGGCAGAGCACTGGGTTTGGTGACTAAAGTCCGTTGCTCTTCAATTAACATGGCAGTCAAAGCCTGCTGTGCAGTCAAGAGCTCCAACTCCAGGCGTCGCCTGGCCAGCTGCGAGATGGTCGGCTCTTGCCTGGCTGCCGTGCTCACACTGGCATCTTCCCTCGAATTGTCGGAAGGGCCCGGTAAAACAGGTGCTGTGGGCGCCTCAGAAGTAACTGGGGCCGTTGAAGCGGCCGTTTCCGGCTGCTTCTTCTTGCGAGAGCGTCCTCCCTTCTTCGAACGAGGCATTCTGTTCCGAAGTCGATACCGAAAGTGCTAAAAGTACGGAATCGACAGCAACAACGAAGGACGGTTCGAGACATGACAGACTTCAGACGACACCCCAAACAGCCATATATCATCAAACATCGGAAGAACTTCGCTGCAATATTTTTCCAGCCGGCCGTGCCAGATGGTGAAGGAGTAGACAGACATAGAAGGACACAGAGCCAATGAGCGATGGAGCCAGCAAGAGACAAAGCTCTCTAGCGCTCTTTAGCGCCATGAAGGATAAGTATTTCCTGCTTGAGTCACAGAGAACTGCATTCATTGTGCCCTTTTTACAGGTTGCCATTCACGTCTTTTGCAATGTCCTGTTTGGCCTTCTTTGCTGCTTCATCAGGTGCAACGACAACTTCAAAAACATGATTCCGAAGACACAGCACAAAAGGGCAGATATGTGACTTGTGCTCAAAACAAGAACAAAGAACACGTCCACGTCCATAACAAGATGCAGACAACAAAGCTGAAATGACTTACAATCTGGTTGAGATTCTGCTGAGAGACCGGTCCACTTGAACCTCCAGCTGGTGCAGGTGTTGCAGGTGCAACAGGAGGATTTCCAGTCATGGGCTGCTGGGGAGGAAGAGGCACTCCGGTATTAGGTCCGATACTGGCACTGCGAGGTGCAGGGCTAGGAGCCCCGCCGCCTGGAGCGGACATCTTCACTGGTACTTTTCTCTTTCACTTATGGATAGTTCTGGTCGTTAACTGTCTAAAATGACTAATTCACTTTCATGTCACTGGGACTAGTGGCGTGGGCGACGCTGGCGCAAGGTGAAGGTCAACAACTTGCTGCAAGTGAAAGGTCGCGTCGCTGAAGTCTTTCTGATATAACGCTATACCATTTAAAGGTTAGCGTGAGTCCGCTAGCGGCCATTATTCAGGAGCTTCCCCAAGTCTCCCGCACTTCACACGTGATTGCGTAGCTTCAATCCAGTAATTATTTATCACTTTGCTTTTTTCGAGAGGCAGCACTGCCTCTCTCTCTTCTATTTTACTTTGTGCCTCCTAAACAGAAGTCTACCTGGGGTGAATCATGGCTTATTCAGAGACGAATGTCCAAACATTCACTTCTGCTGACCGGATACGGCAGCTAAACGAAATTGACAAAGTGCGCGCACCCAGTGAGCGACAAAAAGACACATAATAAAAATAATAAATAATGAGCCTTTCAAGGCGCTGACAATTGCAACAGGATGTAGCGAAACTGGTCCATTCTGCCGGCCTCGCCATCCAAGCCCTGACCAACGCCAAGTCCGAAGCCGGCAACACGGTTGAATCGCGCAAGGCGGCGTTCAAAGCCGCGGCGTCGCAGTACTTTGCTCTGCTGTCCTCCATCGACGTCCGATTGCGTCGCCAGGTGTACGCGCTCGAGGAAGCAGGGATTGTTGCTCCGGAGTCTGGCCCCTCCCGGGCCGGTGATGCTGCTGCCGCGGCTGCAGCTGGCGGAGGTGCAGCTGGCATCAACCCGCTCGAGATCAGTTGGCTCAATAGCCGGAAAGACACCGTGGGCAAGGATAAGGAAGCCGAGCTGTGGGCTGCTGCTCGGGAATTCGTCGCAAACGTTCGTGCGCAGTCGGGCGATGGTGCGGAGAAGCGAAGCAATGGCGAAAGTGGGGACAAGGTCGATGGTCATAACGAGAAAATGGAGGTTGACTGAGTGAGCTTCTACATGGTCTGCGCGATGGAAATTGATATCGAATCTGTCCACTCCATCCCAACGGCGACTAGTCATATTCCTGGGTCGTGTTCGAGTTGGTGGCTCCCGTGATGCCTCTCGTTTGGGCTCCTACGCATTCCTCCTCTCTACCACAGCGGAAATCTTGACCATATCTGATGAAGGAGCCATAATACGGAGTGGAAACCCTAGAGGATCGATGTTAGGTGGAACTGGCATCGTGGCTCTTTACGGAGAGGCGTCCACATATGATACAGAACCGTTACGCCGCCGCGCGAGGGCGTAGAGGGCCGGCGGTCATGCCATACCGCGCCACAATACGACTGCAGCTCCCCACTGCAGTCGAGGTTGCTTCTCCTGGCAATTTTCAAATCCAAGAAACTCTACGTTGAGCCCACAGTGAGGGCACTTGGATGAAATCTCAACATTGATTCTCCAGTTAGAGAATTTGAAAGAATCTACACTTATCTGCCATCCACTACTTCTGGTAACCTAGCTATGTGTGGGAATGACAGTCTGTCGTAAACGTCTCATCTCAATTCCTATATCTCTAATGTCCTAAAATCTGCAACGAACGTAATATTTTCACTAAGAGCCAGAAAACATAATGATAAAAAACAAGAAATTTGGGACAAAAAGAAGAACAAGATCTACATGATCCTCCTCTGGGAATAGGGAATGGGGGTATGGTATGAGCATATATTTTTGTAATCACACAACAGCTTCGTGACTAGTCTGCTCCTCTGGTCTCGTTTCCTCTCTCATCATACCTGATTATAGCCGGAGAATTCTGCAATCTATGATGCCACCTTCATGGAGTTGATCATCTCCCTGTGGGCAGCCCTCTCTTTGTTGGTCTCTGACAGCGGAGCGATGCCTAGATAGTAGTTAAAGACGTTAGTATCAGCGCAACATGACCGTTTTTTTTATCCACTTACTTCTAAGGTCGCCAACCACATCCTTTGCTTTTCCAAAGTATACTTCCTCTGCAGAAGGCAGAAATCGTCCGTCAGCATATGATTGTCTAGGAACAGAAAAGATGGGGAGGAAACATACGGAGCAAGTTCCTCATTTTCAACTCCATATCTTCAACCAGTCTACCGACGTTGGCGACATGGCTCGCGTCAGACTCAACGGGCAGATCGGCCTCCACCTGCCGGGTCATGTTGCCGCTGAGGTCCATCGTTCCCAGGGCCTCTGTCTCGCTGGCCAGGTGCAAGATGACCGTGCTCGTCAGTTTGTAGTGCGACATGCGGGCGCGGTCCGTCGCCTCGAAGACGTGGATGCTGTCCCACGCGCCGGTGCTCTTCGAGCCGGGGGTGACACCTGTCGAAACCAAAGGATCGTCAGCTTTGCAGAAACAAAGGTATTTGAAATGATTGAACGACACGGACCTTTCTTCAGCAAGACAACCCCCGCGAATCCGTCATCCAGATCCCAGAAGTAGACGCTGCTCACCCCGCCCTCGTAGTAGAGCTCGCGGTATACATCAAAGGCCTCGTTGGCCGCAACCTCCAATTTCCGCACCCTTTCACTCGGAACGGTGCCATCCTCAAGAGGCGGGTCGAACTCATTGCTCCAAGGCGACCGGTAGCTGTCTCCATCTCGGTTGTAGTCGCAGAGCAGGTAGTCGCGGCCGGATTTGGCGCATCGCCGGACCTCGAGGGGTTGGTCCACGGAGGCAAGGAGATCTTCGGTCAGGTCCGGGACAAGAGTCGTGATCGCCTGCAGGTTGCGTTTCGTGTCTCGCGGCGAGAGGCGGCGGAGGAGGTCACTGGAGAGAAGGACAGATATTAGATGTTTTGGTCAATCGCAGCTAGGAAGCGGGGGTGCTCGGGGGGTTCTTGTGCAACAGACTGCTGGGGGAATTGTGGCAACAGAAGTGTGACTGGAAAGAAAGGGAAGAACAGATTCTGATATATGGTCACTCACAGGGCACTGTCAAATTGCGTATCGGCCATGATTGCAGCTGGTGAGGGGAACTCTGATATGATATCGAGTATCGCTGCGCGTCGGAGTTGGTGACAGCTAAGTGCGTGTCCCGACGGCGGCTGCGGTGAGAGCGGTGGGCCTACTCCATGAACAGCTCATTACTACAAGACAACAAAACAATCATTCAAGCAATCAATTACAGTAACGGGTATCATTGTATTGCCAAAAATTTATATATATATAGACCATACAACCTTTGTCATTCCACCCAAAAATATCGTCTACCCGCGTGACAAATTACCATGGTGTACCCTATCCAGAAAGTACAATACTTAAGAGGTCAATATACACAACTGCCCAATCTTCAGAAAAAGTCGTCATCGTCGTCGTCATCGATAACGGTCCTCTTTCTCTTCCGAGCCGCAGGCTTGGATTCTCTATCAACAAGCGTGCCGATATCGGGGAGATCGAGATCCAGGTTCTCATCAACATCGCTCATTTGCGAGGCATAGAAAGGTTTATGTTCCGCAGTTTCAGCTGCAGGAGGAGAGCACATCAAGGGCGAGGATAGTCGTGTACTATCACGATATGGAGAAGCAGATGGGATGTGTGCATTGGCTGCTGTAGAGTATGATGTTGTCTTGACTGGCTTCTCCAAACGACTCCTCTCAGATGGCTGCTTTGGACCGGTCTTTCCTGACGAATTGCGTGTTGGAGTTCGTTGTCCATCGCTCTCTTCCGTAGATGTAGCCAGCGTGCGAGTCTTTCCCAGACTGGCTTGCCTTGCAATGCATCTGTCCAATATGCTCCTGTATCGATCCTCACAGCCAGGTTCAGTTGCAGCCATTTTCTGAAGGGCATCAACCATCCGGCGCGTTAGCGATCCATGACCAATCAGCTTTGTTGGTCTGAAGACTCGTTGCAGACCAGGGTACGCATCGTTTCGAGGGCGATGGATGTATTGCGGAGACGTGCCGCCAACGTTGCGGTACCGAACTTCCAATTCCCTCTGTTGGGCTGGAGTGAGTAGTACCTCTTCAAGGGACGGAACCGGCTCCGGAGATGGACTGCGAACGGGACTCTTGTGCTTATCCGCAGCCTTTCGGCGGACCACATTACCATTACCAGACCCCAGATGCGAAGCCTTGGTGAAGCCAGTTTCCACATTGTCTGGCATATGGAATTTCTTCGGTGGCCGTTTCGGGGGATTGACCTTCCTCTGCGGCTCCGGCAATTCTGGCTGTGAGTTTTCAGGAGGGATCTCAACATTGCGTTTATCCACAACTGGCTTCACATCTTTGGGGAGGATGCGGGGAGACCTGTCATCATGAAACGTGAAGCGAGTGCCACTGGCAATCAGTTGCTGCATCTTCTCATAGTTATCCTTGGCTTTGATGTAAGACTCCTCTTCCTTGCCCTGCATTAAGAGGAGGATGATGTTGCCAGCCCGTCTCCTACCGGTACGGCCCATCCGCTGCAGCATCCGAATTGGAGAGGCGGAAGAATCGTAACACACAATGAGATCAATTTCGCCGATATCCAAACCCTCTTCGCCAATCGAGGTCGCAACGATCGTATTGTATGTCCCCTTCTTGAACTTTTCCACAATACTCAGCTGTGTCTTCTGGTCCATCCCTTCCGAGCCTTTGGCACTAGCTTGGCCGACGAATACATGTGGTCGAATAATGGGCTCGTGTCTCTTCAAGACCCTTGTAACTTCTTCGGCACTGTCTCGAAAGTGCACGAATATCATGACTCTCGTGTTGGACCGCGAACGCCCGTCAGCGCCGTCAAGGCCCTCCCCAGCATCCATGAAATGATTTAGAACAACCTGTCTCAAATATTCCAGTTTCGGGTGTCCGATAAATTCAGGGTCGTTGACCCACGGCTGGAGATGGTTCATCAGCTTTTTGAAGTGTTCATCCTCAACAATTTGGCGTTGATATTTCCCTCCTTTTTTGCCCTCGGTACTGGATCGGAAAGAAACGAGATGGTGGTAGAAGGGTACAATGCCATGATATTTCAACAGATCAATACCATGAGCTAGACTGGCCAGGACAGTGAATAGCGCATTGACTTTCCCTTTGAGACCGAAGCTTGCATTCCTTCCAGCGTCCGAACTCATCCATTGCTGTCTTGCCTTGGTAAGACCGTATGCTGTAAGACTCATGGGGTCCCTTCCCCAATACGCATTAAGGTTGCGAAGTTCATCGACGCTTGGTTGTAGCGCTTTGGAAAGAAGATCCATACACAGTATCATCTCTTCTGAATTCGTGAACGTTTGTATGTCGACATTTCGCGCATGTATGTAATCGCGTATGTCAAGAGATTGTTCAGTCCGTATCTCCACTCTCGCTATATCTAATCCGTCAATGACAGCCTGGACAGCCTCCACGGTGGAACCGGGAGTCGCCGTCAATGCCAAAACCCTGAAACTTTTATTAAACCGCCGAAGGAATTTGACAACTTCTACGTAAGCGTAGCCACCCGTAGCCCGATGGGCCTCATCAACGACAAGCAGAACGATTCGCTTTGGATCCGCTATGCCGGTTTTGAGATCGTTGACCAATGTCTGAGGTGTCATGAAGAAGACACGCTTGCTCTGCCATTCCTCAGCACGAGTCCCCGGAGGCACATTTCCGGTAAGCAGGGTCGTTTGAGAACGAGGCATCCCTGCGATTTCCAGACACGCCGAGACCTGCTGGGACACCAGCGGTTTCGTAGGCGCCACAAAGACGATCTGAGCATCCCGTGTCCAGCGAAACCAGTTAAGCATGATGGTTGCGGCAATGAACGTCTTCCCGAGACCAGTGGGCAATGCAACAAGGAGGTTATGAAACAGACCCTTTTGCGCAATATTGAATTGGTAATCTCTTATCGAGCCAATGTTGGTCGGGTAAACCCATGTCTTCATTGCCTCTGTGTCCAGCTTATGGTGCGTGGGAGGTTCGTCCCTGGGAGGCGGCGACCAGCTCCGACCTCCCTGTGGTGTACTTCGAGCGGCCAGGTCGAACAAGGTCGTCTGGCGGAGATTTGTGCGCTGGGTCTGTGGTTGAGGTCTGGAGAAAGATTGGCTCGCCGCTGGTCGTGAATTAGCTGTGAAAGAGTCCTCTGGGCCTGTGCACGGCGACAGGGACGGAGAGGAATCAAACGCATCTTCGGGGATATCATCGAGATCAAACCCTATATCCGTCTGGGCAGTAGCAGGCTGAGGTTGGGTATCACGAGGGACAGGGGCTGTTGAGCCTTTGGAGTCGGGATTTGTAGCTACTTGGGAGTTCTCCGCCTCAAATGACTCCAATGAAGCAGCTATCGCAGCCCGCAGATCCTCCTCCTCCTCATCTTCATCTCTGTCCACCTTCTCATTACCTTGTGGCGTTACATTTGTTTGCGGAGGCTCAGGGTCCGGTCTTTTCCAACGGGGTCCTCGAATCCTTGATGGACTGGAATGAGGTTGCGTCAACTGCGATACGAACGTGTCCTCCTGCACACTGGTATGTTTCGGAATATGAATCTTATATTTGGACCTTTTGGCCCTCGGAGAGTGTCCGTCGCTATCCTTCGAGAATCTGCCGCGGGGTGGTGGAGGGAGATCATCGGCCGACGAGGTTGAATTCACGTCTGAATAGTCATTCTCGTCGACACTGGAAGCCTCATCAGCAGCCGAACGAGCCGGACCCGGCCCGTCATTTTGCGCATGAAGACGACGTCGTTTGGGAGGGCGAGGAGAGTCGTCATCGCTAGGGACCGAATCGAACACGCTGGTCTGGCTTGCGGCAACCAGGACATCCTTGTCCAAATCGCTGAACTCCCCGCTGCTGGGAGATGACATCGCAACAAAGACACTCGACAGAAAGAAGCGAAGAAGCACCTTGAGCGAGAGTTCCCCGCTCGTAGGCTTCCTCTGCAGCGTCTGTGCCTATCTTCGCAATTTCGTGGTCTGTTCTATCATCTACGTCCATTTGCCTCGCCGCGCCAGCAGTTGAACGCGCGTCGGAGCGTCGCGACATCACGTGATAAAGATGTTCTTGCCTTTTCGGGACTGGCGTGTTTGGCGTGTTTGGAGGGTCCAGACTAACCGGACTTGGACTAGCGCGCTTTTCTGCATCGACGCCCTGTGGATCCTCTTATATCGTAGTTTGACGGCACTCCGTATTACTCGATAAAAATAGCTGCAATGAAACGGAGAGAAGCTGATAGATCACCTGGACTTTGCCGGCTAACGTGGCGTGCGTAGTCACTAGTGCTTATGACTTGTCCAGAGGAGAGCTCTGTCTCGATCTCAGATCACTCGCGACTCTCGACTCCTGCGCTGTGCTGTGCTGCCTGCGCAACAGGCTTCATTCATGCAGTGGAATGTGGATTGACAACATTTCCTATCCCTTGTTTCAGCTGCAGGCCGGGCTTGATGGAATCATGCCATAACGGGTACACAAACAGTCCATATCAGCACCTAGGACTGTCCAAAGTGCGTCCATACGTTCAATTCCGCGTCAGCATGACCACACGACACGTCCATGCAGCGATACTCCATCTCCAGCGCGATTAATGCTGTGGAAAAGGGTCGAAGAATTGGCAGCTGGTGGCGAATCGGAGAGGGGAATGCAGGGGATCCACGGACGCAGGGCGAAGAATCTGGGCCAACCTGACACGCGGCCAATGAGCGGCCCGCCCGCATTCACCCCGGCCAAGCAGAAAATACTCTCGATTTTTTGGAACTATAAATTTAATATAGGTCGCCCGGGCAGGGAATGCTCCCCGTGGCTTGAGTCTTGACACACGACTTTTCTCTCGTCCCTGTCGCGTTCTCGCTGTTGTTGACCTTCGTTCATTCAGTCGCTCGTTTGCTGGCGTAGTCCGCTCTCTAGCGATACAACGTCCTCTCTCTGAGCCTCACGAGTCCTTCGCTTCGCTTCAGAGATCCCAAGTCAAAATGAAGTTCAGCATCTTCGCCCTCACTGGTCTCGCGGCCCTTGCCGCTGCTCAGGAAAGCACCGGTTCCTCTCCTACGGCGACTGCCTCCCTGTCGCCTGAGGCTTCTTGCGCTGCCAACTGTAGGTCACCCACTGTTAAACGAGCGCGCAATGCATCCCATATTTTCGCAGAATCCGTACTAATGCCAATTGCTCTGCGCAGGTTCCCCAAGTGACGTCTGCTGCAAGGCGAAATGCTTCAAGGTGCCATGCCCTAACGCTGCTATGGCCAACGACACCACGGCCTGCGCGGCCAGATGCCCTCAGGGCAGTGGCACTCCTGCCGACACCGAAGCCTATGCCAAATGCGAGCAGTCTTGCTACAGCTCCCTCTTCTTCCCTGCGACTGCTGCCAGCGCTGCTGCTGCTGCTACTGGCTCTTCTGGTTCGGATGTCACCACTCTCACTGGCAGCGGCTCCAGCGCTACTGCTACCTCGGGATCCGGCTCTAGCGGTACGCATCCCTTCCGTGAATTTGAGCCTGCGATGTGATACTGACATAGATGAAAATGTATAGGCTCTAGCTCTGGCTCTGGATCTGGCTCCTCGTCTGGCTCTTCTAGCAGCAGCGCAAGCGTCCCGAAGAGCACCGGTGCGGCCAGCCAGCTCAGCATCGAACTGGGCGCCTCTGCTGCCGGTCTTCTCGGTGTCGTTGTGGCCGCCTTTGCTCTGTAACTTTGAATTCTCTTCCGCATGATGGGGAGGATCGAGAAGCAGTTAGGAAGGCTTCTTGCCGCCGCAAAAAAAATTCCTGCACACTATGACTGCTATCTAGCTTCTCTCTTCATGTGTCAACTGCCACTGTCCTTTTTTATTTTCTTCTCTTTGGCTGTATTTCATACGTTATGTATGTAATCAGTCCACTATTTATAATTAATACCCATTTGAATTGCTACTCTACAAGTCGCTTGCAGGTCATGCTTCGCTAGACTGTTCGACTATTATCTTGTAGTCTTGATGATCTATAACATTGTTAAGCGTTTCTTAGATCTAAATAGCTACCTACCTATACCTATCCTACTTTAGGCTTTTGTATTACTAACTCCGGAAACACTGAGAAGAATAATGATGAACCCTATCTAACTACCCAAACAAGTAACTCTATACAGGTTCGTAGTGGCGGGTCGTAACTCGTAACAAGTCTGACTATACTAACCAAGACATTCATTCTTATTGCCAACTATAGTAGTAGTACGTTAGTATATACCTGACAACTCCTAGTATACAGTTAATACGAATGACTGTCCTTCCAGAAAACTTTCATATACTGTTGACTCTTACCTAGTATCTACCTATGTAGTCATAGCGATGAGCAAAATATGAGCAATATGAGGAATATATATATCTACATATGGAATCCACCACAGGATTGCAAAGTAAACCACTCCAACATACATTATTGCTCTATATTACTTCCTACGCGTGATAGACATCAAGAACAAAGCAAGCGAACAACAAGAAGAAACATTGCCATCATGTATGTCCATCTCCCTGAAAAAGAAAACACTCCTGGAATATGTATCATAATTCTGACATTTGATATTTGAAGCTAAAACATAAGATCCTACTTCTACTACTACTGCTGCTGCCGCTGCTACTACTATTACCACCACCGCCGCCGCCGCCGCCGATAACATTATTACTGCCAATACCGTATCAATATGTGTGTTGTCGACGTGTACCTTTTTGCCACTTGCGATCACTTTGCACTGAAAGAGCTCGTTCGTCCATGTCGGCGGAATCCGGGGGATCCAATGCTGTGCCCAAAAAAGAGGCACAGGTATGAAACCTATACACCAGGGGACTGCGGTTGTGGGCTTCGGACTCCACCACCAGACGCAAGTTAAAGGCACACCTTAAAAGTGAAGGTTGAGAAATTTCTCTGGGCATAGACTGGTGACTCGGGGAAGTTCTCGTGTATGTGTATGTGCATGGACATGTGCATGTGTGTGTGTATGTCTCCTGACCAGTATTTTTATTTTTTTTTTATTTTTTAATTATGTTTAGTCTCTGGGATTTCTGAGGGGGAGTTCTCATGTATGTGTATGTGCATGTGTATGAGTATGTTTATATCTCCTAACCAATCTTTTTTTTTCTTTTATTATGCTTAGTCTATGGATTTATGTGATTAGATATCTGTAAACTAATACCTACTTTCTTCAATCAGACCTTCTTTATTCTATAAAGAAAACAAAAAGGCATCTCCACTTAACTTACACATACTAATCTACCTGGAAATCATCTATTTATTGGGTTCTTATCTCCGTCCTCCTTCGAGTTTCTTCTGCGTGAACCTCCGTCTACTGTATCAGCTCAAATTGGGGAAACTTCATAATAATAGTTGATTATTCTCATCCCATACTCAGTCTAGAACTTGTTTTTTTTTTGACAAGGCCTCCGGAAATAGTCCACTCTGCTGCGCCTCTATTCAAGCTTAAATATGGACGGACTTGAAAGAAAGATCGGGTTCTTGTGACATATCAGTTCAAATTCAAGAAGTCTAGCCTCATCATTATTTGTTCCTGTGGAGAGAAACCGGCAAAAATACAGGTATGTTTCTGCACAACTACTTAAAGGTACCTAGGTGGTTGGCTAGTTAACTATGCTGTCCTGGAGATGACGTTATTAGGTATGAATGCACGTTTGTAAATATACACTCCGTACACTACTGCACCTGTTGCAATTTCTACCTGGACCAATAAAAATAATGTCAATTATGTATTTATGTATTGATCATAACAATAAACATATTATCTCTTATTGTAATCTATAGCAACCTAGTTTTTTTTTTTTTACTATTTATTTTTTTACTGCTACAACCTCTCAATCTCTTAAACCTTAACAGACAAAAACATACAAACACCCCACAACAGGAACTGCACACGTGCTGCACAACAATCCTGGAAATCCTCTCTCTGGGAACATCACACATAACTACAAAGAAACAAAAATGACACCCCAAAAAGATAATGATACCCAACACCTCATCGAAGCCGCAACGGCCTACATGACGGAACGCATGTCCGGCTACGACCCATCCCACAACCCCGCGCACGTCCACCGCGTCGTCTCCCTCGCCCACCGCATCCTGGAGGCCGAAAAGACGCGGCATCCAGAGCAGGTCTATGATCGCACGGTCATCACGCTGGCCGCTCTGCTGCACGACATCGGTGACCGGAAGTACCTGCCCCCGGAGAACAGCACCACCGGTGCGATCATCGACCCGAAGACGATCGTCCACGACGTGCTCGTGTCCAAGGGCGCGGACCCTGCGCTCGCAGAACGCGTCCAGACGATCGTCTCCAACGTCTCGTACTCGAACGAGATCAAGGACCCGGAGAAGGTCCGGAAGCTCATCTTCGAGGACGGATATCGGGAGCTGGCGGTCGTGCAGGATGCGGACCGGCTGGATGCGCTCGGAGCGGTGGGCATCGGACGGTGTTTCACTTTTCTCGGAGCGCAGGGCAACAAGAGACGGGGCAGTGATCCGCACCGGTGGGAGATGGACCAGGCGATCGAGCATTTCGGTGACAAGCTGGAGAAGCTGGAGGACATGATGAAGACAGACACGGCGAGGGAGATGGCAAGAGAACGGACGCGGAGGCTGAGGGAGTTCAAGAGTTGGTGGGAAGAAGAGACGGGCGTTACTGCAACTAACCCCTGATATGGAGGGTTGTAATCGCTACTGTGTATATATACACTTTCAAGTTTCTGGAGAGTCAAGGCGAAAGACGAATAATAATAAAAGTTTCTACTGAAATTCTGGGTACGAAAGAAACCTTTTCTTTCTTTTCTTTTCTTTTCTTTCTTTCCTCTTTTTTTTCCCCTTTTATGCCTTTTTTTTGTATTATTAGGTGTGTACTAATCGCTGCCTCTAACAAACATGCATTGAAACAACAATCAAAACTGTGTGGGGGTATTAAGGATTGAAGTGGCAGTACAGGCAATATTCGCAGTTTGTGGTTCTCACGAGTTGATCAAATCAGCAGATATGAAGCACAACATAGCCCTGCCAATGCATTCTGACCATGTCAAATCGATAACAGACTGCTATCCGCGGTAATGGCGTTCTTGAAACTCCAACAGTATGACAATATGCCAATTTCAGTGATGGAGAGACGAAAAAAGAGTGTGAACTCCGTCCACAAACGCCTAGGTGCAGCACGTCTATAAAACCAATGCATGCCGAGAACCAAAAAATCACCAGGAGCAGCGAGAACAATTTAGACCCTGTCTCTGGCAAAATCCAAAACGTCGCAATCATCTTCAAAAAATCCATCATCGTCATCCATTCCAGGAGAAGTACCGGAGAGTGGATCGGAATGCTTCTTCTTCCGTCTCGTCGTGATGACGACCTCGTCGACTTGATCACCGCCATTTCCAAGACTGATAAGATTCTCCATTTCCCTCAGGCCAGCCTGCTGTCCTGGTAGGACATCTTCATCATCACTTTGGTTAAGAGGGCGGACATGAAGTTTTTGAGTGGGGATATCATTGCCAAAGACCCATTGGCTAGTTGTTGGAGATGCTGCTGAGTCGTGTGCCTCGGATCCAGTGAATACGTAAAGATTGACTCTTCGATCCGTATGAAAAGGTTGATACGGAGCATTTGTCTCAATCTCGGCCTGCGAGAGGGGCTGGGACTTGAGCTTTGTGGTAGAAGAAGAGTGGGGAGCGGTTGAAGGCAAAGCCCAAGATGCATTCAGAGCTGAATCCACTGAGAAACCTAGCTGCATGGGACCGCAGGAGTTCTGCAGATATGGAGGCAACTTGAATTCCATGATCTTCGGTCCGATGACCGAGTGGTTTCGCCGAGACTTCTGATTGACCACGCTGCGCTTGATTTTGTATAATTTGAAATACCCGCTGTCTATGACACCGAGCAGGCATTCGTCTCGAGCGGAAATCCATGTTACGCGAGAGGCCACAGGATCTCTGGAGAATCCCGCCAAATGTAATCGATTCTCTCCGACATGACGCAGTGTCTTAACGGTACCTGTTGCAGCGCCGACAGATTTGCTAAGGCCAGCAGCAACAGCCTTACTGCCTCTGACACCAGCCGCAGAGGATAACCCAAAGCCAGTTACAGCGGGAAATGTGGTACCAATGCTAGTAGTACGACCTCTAACAGCCGCGAGAATAGGTTGTGTCGTCCCTCCAACGAATTTCATTGCTGCAGTAAAGGGGTTTGTAGACCCTGTTTCCTCAGACTGTGCAGCAGCAGCAGCCGCTGCCGGATCTTCAGCCTGAGAATTCTTGGGCATCGGTCGTGCTCGACGGAATGGAGGCCATTGGAAGGCGCTTCGAGGAATATCAAAGACATGAACTGTGCCTTTCCGTGTAATGATCGCCAGTTTCTCACCAATAGGGTGCGTCCATATGACATCGACAATACTGGAAGTTGTGAGGCGTGCATACCTCGAGACCTGCCGCACATGAGGAGTGGTTGGATTATAGTTGCTATTAGCAGTCAAGTCGTCCGACAAAAAAGCAGCAGCTCTGCAATGCTTGATTTGCATGAGGTCCCACACATACTGCACGTCTCCTTTCTTGCTTGCTGTCAACAGCATTAGCCCGTTTGGAGACAATGACAAGAAGCTACATCCATTCGGGGCCTGGAAAGTGGCAATAGGTCCTGGAAATGACGTCTTTGTCTCCTGGCTGTCTTCCAGCTTTTTGATGTCAATCACTGATACTAGATCGGGTTCCGATGACGACACCCCAGAAGTATCCTGACCGTGTGTTGGAGGGAATATGTTATGACCTTGCTGCTGAGAATCCGCAAACTGGGATGGACGACGTAAGTTCCCATTCTGGGCGGATTGCTGGTCCTTGTTCCAGTAGTTATTCCAAGCCTGCAGACCTTGGTCACCCATCCATCGAGCACCTCTGAAAAGCTCCTGCGTAACGCCCCTGGCTACCTTGTTGAAAAGGCTCTCTCTTTCACCGGAATCAGTTGCGCAGGTCACGGCTGGTTTTGATGGCGGGATGAGCGTCTCCAGACCGTGAATCTTTCTCTGGAGCAGAGGTGCAGGCACAGTACCTAAGGGTGGGGCCCTCGAGGAAAACGATGGCGGTACCACCGCTAGCCATCTTCCGCTCAGAGATATGATCGGGGTGTCAGAAGAAGCTGCGCCATTGGGAGCATCGGCCTGCGAGCCATCCTGGTCTGTCGAGCTCGAAGAAGTGGAATAACGGCGGGAGTCCCTTGACTGGATACTAGTCCAAGTTTTCGCGAGACACTGATACGCATTCGGGGCAGCGGATGCGATGACACCATATATAAACACCTCACCACTGACGCCTGAAGCGACCACGACGTAATTACCACTTGCATAGAGTTTTAGGTTACCAACTGGTGACGGCGCGAACAAAGAAAGGTTCGGGTAACCCTCAAAGCACGGCACCAGCTTGCTGGTAAAAAGCGTCGTGATATGGTCGCCAGTCCTGAGGGAATAGACCTCCACTCTTGTTTGATAGTAGACAGTTTCATCCTTGCTCTGCTGCCTCTCGTGCGACGATGGTTTTCCTGGAAGACCCGGAAGAATCTCGTTCGGCTCAGATCCGGCGGAAGAGGACCCGCCTCCGTCGTCTTTGTGAGTCACAGGGCCATGGACTATGACAGCCACATGAGGACGCGAGGATGCATAGGGATCCGACTGCGAGGTGTACGGCAACAGTTTCGCGTCGAGAACCCGTCCATTAATGCCCGTTATATTTCCAATCAGACGTGTCTTGCAGTCCTCAATTGCCAAGACGTCCAGACCACCATCAGTCCCGACCAGGAGCACCTTCCCTCCCATTTTACCAGCTTTGAATGGAGGTCCAGGGATCGAATCAAAGGCACAGAACGAATAGTTTTTGTCCGTTGCGGGCCTGTTTGCAGGGGAGAATGAGGGCAGGTCGATTTCCGGGGCTCCATAGAAATGAGCTTGGGGTAGATGTGGTAACGGGGGCTGATTCTGGAACTGGCCGCCCATTGAATGACGCTTCTGCCTGTCAACCGACTGGTGACGTGATGGAGCGAGGTTGAACGGTCCATTGCCATAGCTCATCGGCCTGGCCCTCGCTGGGGGAGGGGACGCAGAAGAAGAGACATTGCTGAAGCCACCCCTTTCAACCTGATTGGGAAAACTGAGAGGCGATCCATTGGCAAAGCCAGGATCGACCAGGTCATTTGGAGGACTCTTCCCAAATGGGATTGATTTGGCCCAAGCCCCTGTTCGATAGGCCGTCTCGTTTTCTGTATTGTTCCCCAGCGAGCCCAGCGCTTCCAGAACCGGCGACACACCGATGTTATTTGCAGGACGGCTAAACGCATTGTTTGGATACGAGGACGGCTCGGACTGCGAAGGTGGTGATGGCTGGGTTCTATGCATTCAGTTTGGGTATTAGCTATCTGTACTTATTCCAAACAAACATGGCGGTGAGGGGGGCATACAGTTCCTCCAGACTTGCTTGGACGGCTGGTTTGGCCGCTTTATCCTTTCCCCTGCAGCCATTCTTGCCCTTCTTCTTGCTCTTGACGCTTGGCTCTTGTTCCTGGTTCACTCGAATCGGGTCCCGAGAGGGCGGGCTATTGTCACCAGGAAACTGGGTGTTTTGGCGGGACGGGTCTTCAAACGCTGCCGGGGGCATTCAAAAACCGTTGGACTCTCTTCTGGATTAGATGCCTTCCAGAGGCAGTATCGTGTCGATAGAAACCAGGCCCCCGGCTAGACCGTGGGCGAGGTACAACAACGGATGACTCGAGCTGGATGAGTCGAGCCGTAACGCGGGAGCAAAGGCGGTAATGGTGATGGCAGGGTCCTCAGTGATGAGACAACTGTCAATAAACAAAATATCATGTAAGTCACGTTGAGTATACGATGATGCTAAATCTGAGGCAGCTTGGCAGCCGTGAACGATGGGTCGCGGTGAAACAGTGTTCCCAGAACACTGTTATGGAGTAATGATAAGGAGCGTATTAGCAAGCGGAGCCCGGCAGGCGGATCCAGAGCTGAATGCGGAGATCTTGGCACCGCAATGATGCAAGGCACGGATCAACAAAACGAAAGTGACTTGCAACGGTAGGATGGATTTGGAGCTAACAGAATGGATTTGTTATATACTTGGTAGGACAGGATGGTTGCGTGGATAGAAG
>NW_013563301.1:0-80004 GCF_000968595.1 Rasamsonia emersonii CBS 393.64
TCAGGTCCAAAGGTCGTGCTGGACATCCCCGAGGCGGAGCTTCGACGATTGCAGGAGGAAAAAATCCACGCGGCCATTGCGGAAAGGCGGGTCGAGTTGTCAGAGGGGAAGGAGGTCCCTACGACTGAGCATGTCGAGGTGTGAGTTCTCAGAGTAGAGTGTATTTATCTCTTCTCATGTAGAAGGTTCAACTATGCAAGTTCAGACGAAGACGAGGAAGAAGTTTGGACTGTGGGAGGAGGTACCTGCATAGAGCACTACCAGCAGGGCCTAGATCCTAGGTAGTGGTCTGATTCATCGTATCATTAGAATTCATGCCATTATCGACACTGAGTGTGTCTTTGTGTCTTCACGTACTGCCTATATAGGCAGGTGGAATCGCAAGCAAACAAATCAAACAGAATTCTGCCGGTTTTGACCGCCAGCATCTCGTGATTTCCCAGATAGGCAGGTACAAGCAGTTTTCTCTTCTTCCATCAGTTTTGACCTTCATGGAAGATATTCGTCATGATGATTACCGTCTCGCCATTCTCCATCAGAAGACTCGTTGTGGCGAGAATCGAGGCACATCGGATTCCCGGCTCTCAACTACTGCGCAGGACGGAATGATGATCCATCCCGCGCACGATGTCACCACGGAATCCCCACGTTTCTTGGCCTCAATGTCCTTATCTTCCTCCCCCAGACGTCCACTCTGAAGCCTGTCTGGACAATGTCGCCCTCACAGAATAACCATATGCTGTATTCTGCAGAGGTTGTCTGCTGGATAACAAAGTCGATATCACGCTTCGATGTCGGAAAGTTTCTGAAAACCTTAGGGTTGGTGTCCAGCATGGCCAGCAAAAGGAGCTTCGTCATCGCCCCCATATCTTGATAGGCTAATTGCGTCAATCCCTGCATTGCAACTGCCATGTCACTCTTTAATCTCAGTGACTCTGTGTATCAAGCAAATCGCTGCCGGACAATCCTCCTCCACTGATTGGACCCAAGGTATGATCTACGCTCACCTATTCTGCGCCGGCTTCAGGATCCTAGATCTGATCCATCAACCGTCAGTCATCCTTGTTCATTGCCGATGATGTTCACATTCATTTCCTATTTGGGCCATAGGGTACCATCACTTAGTATAGACGGAGCAGCTTTGCGGCCCGTTCAGCAAAGGGGGACATTGCAACAGATAATACAGGATGGAGCTGGATAAGGATTATTTATGTCCTGGAGGAGACCTCCTTCCTTCCATGACAACATCTTCCACTCTTCTTGCATCATTTCCACCTCAGACGGTCATTATTGGAATTTTTCCTACTGCAGCCATGTCTGCCATGAAGATGGCTCGCCTGTGTCGCTCCTTATATCTGAGCGCCTTGCTCGCTACACCTTTCATCGACCATGCAGTTGCAGCCGACTGGCCGTACTGGACCTTCACCACTGTCCCCTTCCAGCCTCCAAAATTGAACATCACCACGGCAGGTGAAGCCCCGGACCCCGGCCTCATCTTCCTTGGTCCAAGAGGAGACCAACCCAATGGCACGGCCGCCATGATTTATGACCAGGCGGGCAACCTGGTATATCAAGGCCCACATGAAGTGACTGCCAATGTTAATGTCCAGACGCTGTTTGGGAAGCCAGTGCTCACCTTCTGGTCTGGGAACATGTTGGATACTGGGTTTGGATATGGCAAGGTTCATATCCTAGACGATACCTACAAGGAAATATATACGGTCACTCTCGATGGCAACTTTATCACACCAAGTGGCACTGCCGAAGAATCCTATAATGACCTCCATGAGAGTAAGATTACAGAGCGCAATACCATGCTTGTTACTGCGTACAACGTCACCCAGGCAAATCTTACTGCAGTGGGCGGGCCTGAGGATGGTTGGATGCTCGATGGTCATTTTTATGAGATCGATATTTTCACGAAGCAAATTTTCTTCTCTTGGAGCACTGCGAACTACTCAGATCAGATTCCTATTACCCTTTCCCGCAACCCGATAGCAGACAGGGGCCGGAACCAGAGCCACCCCTGGGATCCCTATCATATCAACTCCATTGAGCTAGTGGATGATGGGTATCTGGTGTCGTTCCGTCATCTTTTCTCAGTCCTCTATTTGAACCGTGATGGAAGCATCAAGTGGCGGCTCAGTGTAGGTTCTCTCTCTACCTCCCTTCCTTCTTCTCTTCATAAAAATATCTATCGTGGAATAATGCAAATTAACCAACAACCAGGGTGATGATGGTACTGATTTCGATCTTGGACCTGGCTGTAACTTCTCTTGGCAACACCATGCGCGGGCGCATGATGTGAGCTCCAGCGGGATGACTCTGTCACTCTTTAACAACGACAACGCCAATGTCCACCATCAAGTATCGCCCACAACAGGTCTGGTGCTACAAGTGGACACCAGTGATATGACAGTGAGGAATTTACGGACCCTCGCAGACGAAAGCAGCCCTATCTATTCGGTCAGTCAAGGCAACACACAGTTGCTGGGAAACACCACAACGGGCCATGTGTTCATGGACTATGGCGCCATTGGCGTAGTGCGAGAGTACGACTCAGCAGGCAACACCATCATGTCAGCCCAGTTCGGACCATACAACAGCGTCGCCTCATACCGCGGCTTCAAATATGACTGGCACGCGACCCCATTCTGGGACCCAGCCGTTGCTGTCCAGCGTTCGCCTTCAGGTGATATCAACATATTCATGAGCTGGAACGGAGCAACCGATTATGACAGCTGGGCCATCTACGGCGGGCCATCGGAGGCTCTAGCGAACGCGACGATGCTGAAGACTGTGGCGCGCACGGGCTTTGAGACGAATGTGACGCTTCCTGCTGCAGTGAATGTCAGCTATGTCCAGGCGGTGGCGCGACAGGCAGGCAGTAACCTTCGAGCTTCGACCGTGATAGCGTTGTAGGTGACTCAGTCAGTTGTAGGGAAAGGGTGCAAGGTTAACTACCATCTGGAGATTTCTCTGTGATCTGTAAAGTAATGTGTTTTTCGGGTCAAGGTCTTCGCTGTTTATTGTTTATCTAGATTAAAGAATAATTATATTATGCTGGATCTGTTAGTTGACATATATTCTAGAAATGGTAATATGATCACGAACATGCACACGCATTTGGGCCAGTTACTCGCTCTCTATTAGCAGCGATAGAATCGTAGATAAACTGGACAAGGTATCTATACTAAATACATGCCGAACACGCTTATCTGATGAAAACATACAACCAAAAAAAAATCTAAACGAGGTATAACATAACATCACACTATCATCTCTATATGTATGTACATCACGTAATCGTAACATCGTATCGTCTAAAAACTGAACAGCCCACTGCGCCGCTTGCCCAATGGGTAGATGACCACTGCTGCCAGGAACAACCCCACGGTAATCCCGATAGCGACCTGGATCATGCCGTACCCCATGTCGTACACGGAGCTGGCGCTGCTGGTGGCGCTCGTCGTCGCCGCCAGGCCCGTCTCGTTGTAGTTGCCTGTCAGATTGCTGCGGATTTCTGCCGCGGATTGCACGCCCGACACCAGCGAGCCTGCTGACGCCAGGCCCGAGGGCACCAGCACGAAGATGGCTGGTAGGATGGCGGATGCGGCGTGGCCGTGCCACAGCCGGCTGTACAGGTTGCCTAGTACCCCGACGGTGAACGCGCCGAGCGTGTTGGCCAGCTCCGGGTTCGAGTTCAGCTTCTGGTTGCTGAAGTAGTTGACGACGTAGCCCGCGACGGCGATGAGCATCATTACCGGCATCTGCTTCCATTTCCCTTGGTTGATGACCACTAGGAACAGCACGTATGCCGCCACGAACGGGAACCGCTGCACGTACTGGCTGTTGCCGATCAGAGGGCCTGAGCAGGACGTGTACGAGTTCGCTTTGGCGTCCATCAGCCCGTAGATGGTCGTGCCGACTGTGATACCGTAGCCCAGGAACAGCGAGTAGATGATGGCGTAGACCATCCGGATCGAGCCTGCAATGATCTGGTGCGACTGTAGCTCCAGACTGCTGCTGAGCACGAGGAATCCCGGCAGGATCAGCGCGATGGATGACTGCGCCATTGAGGAGAAGCAGAACAGGTACTGCTGCTGGCCATTCACGACGCCGTTGCGGATGCTCCCGAACGCCCGCGCCAGGAACGATGTCACGATCGAGGCTACTACTTGGAAGACATTGGAGTACAGGCTCGACCGCGGCGCAAACACCAGCTGCATCATTCCCAGCAGACAGCCCAGGAAGAAACTGATGGGCATGTCTATTGGCCGCGCCTCGAACGCAAACGGCCCCACCGTGGCACTCGCCAGCCCGTAGCAGAGGATCACCAGCCAGACCGGGTACTTTGGCGGTCGTTTCATCACCTCTTCCAGCTGCTGGATGGCCTCTTCGACCCCGATGACGTCGTGAATCACATTCTTATAGATGTCCTGCGTATCATCCAGTCGCGCGAGATCGACCCCTTGCGCCATCCGGACGAGTTTCACCTCGGTGGTACGGGTTGAGGGGTCGTCGAACGAGATGATCATGAATCCCGGCAAGTAGAGGAATTGAGCGTTCACGTCGAGGACCCGCGCCGTCATCGTCATGTACTCCTCCAGTCGGTGGCTCGGAGCCCCGAACTTCATGAGTGCACGGCAGAGCTGGATCAAATACCGCTGACGGGTGATGATGGCGGCAATGTGGACCGTGATGCGGATCTCGTCTTCCAGGCGACCTGCGCTCCGGCGCTTCGCAGCAACGGCAGGCTTCACCTCGCTCATGTGATGGGGAGTGCCGGCCGCACCCAGATTCAAGCCCGCGCCGACCAGAGACAAGGTCGACTGGCTGGCCTGAGGCTTGTGGTACCACTTCACCTTCTTGGGCGTTGCGGTGCCCGGGGTGCCTGTACCTGGGGTAGCTGTGCCCGGGGATGTGGTGCCAGGACTGCTCGCTTCGGGGGTCGCACGGCCGCTTTGACGCCCGTCATCCGTCGCTTGTCGACCCTGCAATTTGAGCAATTGCGACAGGATGCCCTCACCGCCGTGCGATTCGGGTTCGGTATCGGACATGCCCTGTTCCTCCGGCGTGGGACTGACGGGCGCTGTCGGTCGCGTCTTTCGCCGGCGGAAATGGTGCTGAGAGAAGCCGCGGACCAGGCGATGCGCTTCGGATGTCGGGTTACGGTGAGGTGACTTTTCGTCTGAATGCTCCTCCAGAGGAGAATACCCATCGTCGCCCCAGATGCCAGCCGGAGTTAGACCATCGCCGGGGTCTTCGGGGCGTCCCAGTCGGGTCATGAATTGGCGAGCCTTGTCCCGCAAGGACATTACCCGGGTTGGCACGCGTGATTGTTCGTCTTCATTTTCCGTGTCCAAGCCGGACCGCGCGGTCTCTGCTTTCTCCAGGTCGGGCGTGTCGTCTGGCACCAATGGCTGTTGCGAGGAGTGCGATCTGTGTCCGTCGAACGACTGGAACCTGACTCGCGTCTCTCTCACTCGGTCGTCTGGCTGCTCTTCATCGTGGTGATTGAAGGACTCGGTCGAGTTGCGTGCGGAGATGTCACCGTCCTCGACACTATGCGGGGTGGCTGGACGAGAGGGAGTTTCCACCGTCATGGTCGTTCGAGATTCACAGCATGGTCGACAGATCTGAAATCGGAAGGATGGTGAGGAATGACTCTCACAACCGTCAAGGGACGACTCGAGGAGGACGGGATGGGTTATCAAGCAGACAAGACGCTGGCCTGGGAAGATCTAGATTCTCAAAGGCATTGACGAGTGGCATTGGCAAATTCTATCACGGACCGACCCCGGCCAGCAGAGCCAGAGAAGGCCTTGCCGGTCCCGCCGGGCCCGGTCTCGATCATTCGGGAATCCACCAGCATCAACGGCGATCGCCGCGACAAGCTTCTTAGCGCGCAGCAGACGCAAGACATACCGTGGTCGTGGACCGGTGGCTCCGCGCATGATTCGCCATCGCGAGCGTCCATGGCCGATATATCCTCCCGCTGAGCCAACTATGAACGCAATTAGCCATTTCGGGTCCACCGTGACCGGAATAGGATCGTCTGCAGGCTGGACTACTGCACGTCAGTTGCAACGATAAAAATATTAATAGCCTGGTCGTGCGCACGGGTCAGGACGTAGATTCGCCACCAGGTCCACCACGGCGAGTCTTGAGGTCAGCGTGCGGGTTTCCCCGTACGGTCTGCCGTGCCAATAATAGCACCGTAGCACTCTGTGACAGCACCGCCATACGGATCGAGTGAATTATGCAGCATTGGCGTGAATTGGAGAGATGATGCTGAAAAAATAGAAAAAAGAAGGTTGGGCCGTTCCTGTATGTGGGGAGTCGTCAGAGTCTGCAGAAGGTGACTTCAACTGTGCAACTCGACGACAGCTCGTGCAGCACCCGAAGACGGTCAGGTGCCTTGTTACACGTGACCTCACGTGGTGAAGTGTTCTGATTACAGATACTGATTATGTAAGACATTCATGACTTCCTTTTTAGGACTAGGCCAGGCTTCGCGTACAGACCACTTCTAGGTAGGCTTCTAATTCGTAGCGAGACAAAATTCCAACAATGAAGACATCTGGCAGCGTTCTGCTGTGTTGTTTTCATTCTCAGCTTAGGTGTCGTCAATAGCGACCAACTCGATTCTTTGCTTTTTTGTGAGTTATGAGAAGAGGAAGTGAGAAAGACGTCGCATATTCTATTGTTGAATGATGCTGGCATTTATATTTATTCAGCGGTAGCCGCTGATATTATTAATCGAGGAACAATACTAGCAACAAAAGTTCAGTCACTGCCAATGCCTCAATCCTTCATGATCATAATTCATGCCATTCGAATCTCTACAGACATAGATTAATGCAGCCCGACTAACGACAGTCTGAGCTGACGTGGAAAGAATTGCTACAAGAATTAGTCCAGACGTCTTGTCCAGAGCGGATCAATCAATGTTTCTGCTTTTGATCCTGATTTATTAGAGGGTTTGTTCCCACAGTGTCCAGCAGCTTGGTTATGTTGCCAAGTCATGAGGAAGAAGAGCCCTAGCCCTGAATCCGGCAACGACCAGTCCTGTATGCAGCTAAAGTGGACGTATTGCAGAGTAACACTTTGTCCTCCGTCTGTACGGATTCTCTGGATCTACAGAATAACTTGATCTGGCTCATGAGTTCCCCAGAGTGCACCATGGCGGAAGACATCGGCATCCTGAGAGAGTCACATTGGTTGGATATTCTCCAAGAAGGCGACCGTTTCTCCTTTCCTTTATCGCAAACAGAGTGGTCACTGGGCCCAATTCTCACAGAGAAAGTCCTTCACGGCGATCGGGTTGGTTCTTTGGAAGTATCCGAGGCATCTGGAGTCTGCATTGCCACCCAGACAAAAGGTCCATCAGAGGGCATGAAAGCGATCCTGAAAATACGAATGCAGTGAGTTACGCGATCCCATCTGCTCTGCAGAGACTCACGTTTATGCTGTAGGATTCCTCCTTGGCATGACTACCCAGAGGAGTGTGACAAGAACAAAGACTATTACACCAAATTCAAATCCACGAATATGAGTCATTCAGCCGATCATGAAATCAGGATCTTAAAAGGACTCACTGAACATGGCTGCAGCTGCACACCAAAGCTCCTGGACTATTGCATCGTCGACCAGACAGACGATGAATATGTTCCAGGCGGATACATCGTACTGGTTTTGATGGAGAAGTTGCCTGGTCGGAATCTGACCAATTTTCCCATGTTCCCCTTGGAGAAGAGAGACGAGGTACGGATAGCCTTTGGAAAAGCAATACGGTATGATCCTCTTTTCTATAGTGGAGATATATGTTGTCTGCTAAAACTTTCTAGGAAATTCCATACTCTTGGCTATTGGCACGGGAATGCCGACCGACGGAACGTGCTTTGGGATGAAGAGAATCATCGTTGACATGGAAGATGTCATTTACAGGGGACCGAATACGTACAGATTTATCCCGCGAAGGGATTATGGAAGGTGGACGCTAGACCGTCCAAATCTCATTTCCAGTGAGAGTGCCGACCCGATGGTCCCGGATGATTACGATGAGTGTGTCGATGATGAAGCTCTGTATGCCCTGGCTGCTCGCACAAGAAAGGCACAAGAACGTGGGGATATTCCATAGTCGGTGGTTACACGGGTTGTTTCTTTTGTTTTGAGAAGCTGCATAATCAGCCTTGCAAATGTAGGGGTGACACATTTATTGTGGCCTCTCTCTAATGATTCAATAGGCATATTGCCTATAATTACTGTATTCCTGTGTAGTGTGGATGATCATGTCCACTAGTAGCCTCCTCCAAAAAAATAAAGGGGGGAAAGGAGGGGGGACAGACATGGATTAATGCAGCCTGACTGACAACACTCTGAGCTGACGTTGGGAGAATTGCTTCAAGAATTAGTCCAGACGTCTTGTCCAGAGAGAAGCAATCACTGGTTTCGTTTTGATGCTGGATTATTCGAGTGATTGTCGAGTCCTATTTGATGGGCGTCATGATGTCATGATGAAGAAGAGCCCTAGCCCCGAGCCCTAACCCTGAACCTGGCAGCTATCTGGCAGCTCAGCGTACGTGTACTCCGTCTACAGATTCCGGGTCTGGTCCTAGTTTGGACCTCGGCATTACCGAGGAATTTATGTCGATCAGCTAGACCAGACTAGGAAACTGGTTCTGCGTTGCCGGTAGAAAACAGCAAAATCCAAATACAACCTGCGGGGTAGGTATATCGCCGACTTGGCTGGTCCATCCAGGTTATTATTTACCAACGGTTACTTACTCACAAACCAACCAAAACACGCAGATTTACGTCAATTTAGGTACCTAGTAATGCTATTGGATCGATTCGCCGACCAATGCCCGGATACTGCGTACGTATACGCACAGTACATCTACCTAGGTAGGTCCTGTCTACCCCGCAATTAATGGGGTGGATAAACTCAACCTGAAACTCAATTGAGACCCAACAGCCATCATAAAAGTGGGAGCAAACTATAAACAGACCGAAGGACACCCCGCGTGGATGACAATCATTTTTTATTGTGAAATTCAGTGCATGAATGTGTTGACCTAAAGGTTTCCGTTCTCGCGTCCGTATACCTCTTCACTTTTCAAAGGACACAACAACAGCAGCTCTTTCGCGACTGTAAATCATGGAGCACGCTAAGAAGCTCTTCCCCAACGGTCTGCCCACGCTCGAAGAGTTGAAGGCGTTCAACGCCGGCAAGGACGTCCCTCCGGAGACGGCGTGGATTTGGGGCGAGAATGACGAGGTAGATGCCATATGACAGACAGAATTGAGGTTGATATTCGTGATCAATAATACTAATTCAGTCCACCAGCTCGGCCGCATCAACCTCCTCACTCCGGAGGTCACGCAGGCGGCCAAGGAGAGCGAGCTGAAAGACGGGACGGTTGTGTCTTTAAAGTGAGTCAACCTCTTCAAAACACTCTCTCGAGAGATTGAGACACCCAGAGGAATAAGTTCACGGTCATGCTAACAATATTGTTCCAGCTGGACCGTCAAATACCCCGAAAAGCCATCCTTCCACCGCCCCGCCTTCCAGCACAAGATCGCCCAACACCCTCTTAGTCCCTGCATCTTCGACGACTACTACGACATGAACACCCAGTCCGGGAGCCAGTGGGATGGGTTCCGCCATTTCGGGCATCTGGGACTGAACAGGCTGTACAACAACCTCAAGCCGGAGGAGGTTCTCTCCAGCACGCGCTGCGGTATTCAGGCCATCTCGCAGCACGGCATTGCCGGCCGCGGCGTCCTGCTGGACCACTACTCGTGGGCGAAGAAGCAGGGTCGACCCTACGACCCCGTCAGCGGGCACGCCATCCCCGTGTCGGAGCTGCTCGAGGTCGCCAAAGCGCAGAACGTCGAATTCCGGCCGGGCGATATCCTCCTCATCCGCAGTGGCTATGTCTCGCGCTACTACGAGCTGCAGAAGGAGAACCCGGCGAAGCTGGAGGAGCTGTCGCACAACGAATGCTTTGCCGGTGTTGAGCAGAGCGAGGAGATGAAGAAGTTTTTGCATGACAAGTGAGTGCCACCCAGCAGGAATGAGAATCTGCTTGACAGAATGACTGTATATACGCTGACGCGAATCGAACAGTTACTTCGCTGCAGTGGGAGGCGATGCGCCCGCGTTCGAAGCCTGGCCACGCAAGGCAGACTACTTCCTGCATGAATATTTGCTGGCTCTATGGGGATGTCTGATCGGGGAGATGTTCGACCTAGAGGTGATCCATCCAGCTTGTTGTCTACTGCTAATATCAAACAGACTAACTGGTATCACACAGAAACTGTCCGAAGAATGCGAGAAGCGTCAGCGCTGGACATTCTTTTTTACAAGCGCGCCGTTTAACACGCCAGGTAAGCGGACATCATTGACATGAGGAGGTACAAAGCTAACTTTTCCAGGCGGTATCGCGAGTCTGGCGAATGCCCTCGCCATTTTCTAGTCGGGTGCCTAGTGGATAGGTTGGAAATGGACTGTACATAAATCCGGAGCGAGCGAGAAAACTCCTGCTGTAGATATGATGGAGACAATATAACGGCAATGACGAAGTAGTGAATCTGAGGAAATCGTTCTGTTCTGATGTAAATAAATAATACCAACGAACGAATAAGAGAATTAGCTTTATAACCTCCAGCATTAAAGACTGAATCGAGGATGGTGAATATTCTTGGACTCTATTAATACATACGCAGGAAGAGAAGGAGATGTTTATCATCATCATCATCATGCAATATGTTAAAAAACCAACCATATGCCATCTATGAGCGCAACAGTCCACTTGTTATCATTTTAGTTTATTTTTTATTGGGAATAGAGTCCACACGTGATGAATCAGTGGTAGTAACACACAGTGGAGTGAAAATAAATCTTCACACCTCTTTCATGACGAGTTGTTCCTTCCGGAGCATGCCTGCCATAAAAACGATATATCTGTTTGACAGAAGTGATAGAAAAGGAGTTGAAAGAAATGAAGACACGCCAGGTAGTTGCCACTTTATGGCTGGCTCCGTTGCTCCATTTTGTGGTTGATTCATGCTGGAATGAGTCAGATATCCTGTCATCAAACGCAGCGATCAGGAACATAAATTCTCTGGGACGTCTGCGAGGTTGAGGACTCGATTCAACATTCTGATCATTCCTCGTTGAGTTTGGATATCCCGTCGCTCACAACCAAGTCAACAATAGTCACGTTGACAATGTCACTTGCAACTAGCAGGTTCCTGAGGGGAGTGATGAAGAACTATAAGGAGCCCTCTGCGCCAGAACCTGCCATCTTTCAGCGCTGTGTGGTGGTTGATTACGACAGCTTCACTTCGTATAAGTTTCATGAAATCGACTGGAATGAGTGCGCTTTTCTGCAGACTCCTATCCTCTGGGGGGCTCCGCCATGGTGATTGTCTCTGAATATGCTGCCCTGCTCGTGGCATTCCGACGCGAGGAGACCAAGGATAAGGTCCGCGAGAAGGCGCAGCACGTTGTGCACAATTGCTTGAATGGTTTCGAGGACCGGTTTTTTGCCCCGTTCTGTCGAATATATGTGTTCCTAGGCGTGGAGGACAGAAGACAGTACGGGGTCCCACGCCATGACCTCACCAGTCAGATCGCTCACGAGCACTTCACCCAGCCAGACCACGCCGAGGTCTTCATGTCCGAGAGGTTGTCGTGGGATATATCCACAGAGGTATATTTCCATCCATATCGGTCCCGTCTGGCGATCTCCAGGCCTACATCAAGTTCCGGTCCATCTTCGACCAGCCCTTTCGCGTCTGGAGCTGGCCTGAAGTGTCGGTCGTCGCAAAACATCGCAATAGGAATGGTGAGTTATGGGTAACTGATTACACTGCCGGTCGATTGCGTTTGATCCGAATGTTCCGATACCGGATGATCTTGATCTTGGTGACTGGAGCGAGGAGAGTCAGTGGACAGATCCAGTTCTGCCCTCACACCACCAGAGTCAGTGAGTGCTTTCGAATTCCTAGATTATTGCCATGGATTTGAGGAGATCTCTGAAGGATGTATTGTGCCTAGTTGAGATCTTCTAGTCACAATATACCCACTGGTTTGTGGAATGATTAGGTGCAGAAGAGTTCCGTTAAGACCTGCATAATCTGCAGCAGCAAATTATAGTATGCTTACAACCAGACGTTAAAGCGTCTTGTTTTGAGTAAAAAAATTCTTCATGTAATGAAAGCATGCAGGAAATGGCCGATATCTTCACTGAGCCACAGTTTCTTGGTCAGGTTTCGCTCGTATCAGGTTATACCAGATCTTTCATTCGTTTGGCAGAGGAGTGACGAGCTCTAGTCACCTCACGCAACTCAGCAGTCAGCTTTCATTCACCGTGGCAACGTTTACCAAGTTTCACTCACCTGTCATCTGATATTCTCTGCATCTTTCTCATGCCAAAATACTGAGAACCAACAACGGCATTCTGATATTATTTACCTTCCGTCTCATCTTTCCTTCTCATCTCACCACCTCATCTGTAAAAGCCCCATCAGCTATCATGTCACAAGAAGCAAAAACACCTCAGCAAGAAACAAAAGAAGAAGTAATCCGCAAAAACCTCCCTGCGATGCTTCAGACAGTGATGAAGAACAGCAAGCCGCCTGAAAAACCAGCAGAACTCAACTCCAATCGTCGAAGCCTAGTCGTGCCTTCCAGCGAGATCAAGCTGTACAAATACGACAAGATCGACTGGGACGAATACGCCTTTGCCCAGACAGACGTCCTCCGGGGCAACTCCATTATCCTGGTCGTGTCCGAGCATGCCTTTCTGTTCGCGCAGTTCGCCATCGATGAGACCACGAAGCAAGTGTGCGAGAAGCTGTTGACCATCCGTGACAGATACATGACGGGCGTCGACAACTGCATGACGACGTTCGACAACTGGTTCTTCGCCCCTTTCGTCCGCATCTACGTCTTTCTGGCCGTGGCTGACGCAAGGCCGTCGGGCGTCCCGCCAACTGAGGACCATACCAGCATCGAGAACAAGCATTTCATCCAGCCAGACCATGCGGCGATGCTAACGAGCGAGGTGGACAGATGGAAAGCGTCGCGAGCCTTCTTGCCCTACATCCTCCCGGCGGACGATCCTCAAGCTCAAGCGTACATCAGACTCTGTCCAGTCAAGGACCACCCCGAACGGATCTGGCAGTGGCCTGAAGTGACTGTCGTTTCCAGCAACCCTGATAAGGATGGCGCACTCTGGGTGACCGATTACTCTGCCGATGGGAAAGAGTATCCGCCGAATCTTAAGTTACCGTATATTGACTTCATTCCCGGAGAAGAACATGGACGTCTTTCAAAATAATACGTTGCCTGGGTGTCTTTTCATCTGGGAGGGGAACCTGATAGAGAGTCATTGCTAATGGAATTGAATGTGATGGCAAGTCAAGACAAAAAATGTTGCTAAACATGCATTGTATAGTACATACAGTGCGTATCCAATCAAGATCATGAGGCGTTAAACTGAAAAAAAAAAGGCCACTTTATAAGATGAGCACATTGATTAGCTAGTAATACGTTGACACAGACTCAAGAATCAGTATGCTTTTCGTATTATTATCTGCGTCTATATTTTTCACATATCGCTATGGCAGCAATGTGTAATTGCCTATCTAACTTTGTGTACAGATGTGTAAACCACGGTAGTACAGATTGCTTTCATGTCTATTAATCAGGTGCCTGTTATGTGATCTAGTTCATCACTGCAAGCATGTCTTGCTTTGTTTTCTATCTTGCATCATTATCTGCATTTATTTGCATTAGAAGCTCTTTTAGCACATTTTGTTATCACCTGTCCAACTTACTACCTTTTCCTTCAATTCTTCCTTATTCCAGGAGTGTTGTTATACATTTAACCTAATGCCTCAAAAAAAGAAATAGTGGCCAGTGCATACAACTCGGCGTCGCTAACAGATTTCACCCATCACAAGATATAATGATCTAATACCTAGGCAAGGCTCCAGGCAACCACAATAGAAGACATTCACTGCTGGTTTCAAGCAAGCACACAATCCCATCCCAGAAGATACATTGAAGTTTATTTGCTAAGTCAGCACATCTCTAGTTATAGTTAGTTATAATCATGTCTTGTAGTCATCACGTCTTTGCTGGACTGGACATAAGGACCTGCAGCAAAGTCTGTCGCGAGATTCCTGCAGCAATTTCATCTTGTACCCACGGTACAGAAGGACTTTTAGAACCAACTAATTACGCCAACTTTGTCTGGGACAACAATAAATGGAAGTTTATCCCCTACTCCAAGGCAGGCTTCATATTTTTTGATAATGACGATCTAGACACTTGGGTCATGGGAAACAAATGAATCAATTATGATTCGCTAATATACCAGGGGCTAAAAATAGCTGTCTCACTTTCCTGCATTACAAGAGAGTCACTCTTTTCTTCTCTGCGGCCCTTTTTGCTCAAAGACTTTTCATCCACAGCAATGTCCATTGAAGAAGGCTATGTTCCCAAATTGTTAGACAGCAAGTCGCCTCAACAAGAGCTTGAGTCTACAATCAACAAGAGCAAGGAGAGCAACGAAAACCCTCAGCCTGGGGAGGAAATCAACAAGGATACACCCGGCCGAGTTACGCTGCGTTCTGATACCAATGCCAATTTGTCGAAAGACAAACTGCTCAATCAGATATGCGATGAATTAGACAATGCGACAGAAGAGCGTGTCCTAGTCTTTCAGACTGTCGACACTGAAACAGCTCATAGTACTGCTACAGAGCTTGATCGTCTTGCAGAGGGCAAAGGATACAGGTAATTCTGACCTAAGCCATAAGAATCTCAGCTAATGGTTATCCAAAATGTTAGGCTTTCTTACAATTCGCTTCTTAAGACTCTCAAAATAATTCTCATGCCAAATCTCATTCATGGCTGTCATCAACCTTGGCTGATTAGCAACATGGCTATAATAACGTCTACCGGGATTTTAATGCTCCAAGAACACCAGAGTCTTCGCATTTTAAGTGGCACCATGAGTGACTCTTTGAGTATTAATTCTGGCCCTTCTTTCTAATTCTAACTCAAATCTACTAGCATTTGAAACCTTTGGCCCACCTTATACCTCGTCACGTCAAGAGCCTGATCAATGTGTCACACCACAAGGAATGAACTGCCCAACAGTAGTCATTGAATCTGGCTGGAGCGAGGGTCGGTCGCAACTGCATCACGATCGAGATTTGTGGCTTAGTGGTGGCCGGGGCTATGTCAGTCATTGTGATCAAATGGAGTGAAAATCCGGCGAAGCAAGTCAAGAGCGACATTGAGGTCTTTGAACTAGACCCTCTTGGAGATGTGCGGTCCATACAACAAGAGGTAAGCTACAAATTCAGCACTCCTAGTACTAGATTTTTTTTGCAGGTAGCTAACATCATTATTAACATAGATTATTTTCCCAACTCCAGCTGCAAACATTGCCAACGCCCAGAGGATCGCAATCTCAAGACGTCAGCTCTTTGGTCCCAATCTTCCCGCTGGTCAAGGCCCGGCTCAACTCACTTATCTCAGTATCAATGATCTTCGTGTCATTGCTGATGAGTACTTGAGGTTTGAGGGTTACTCTCCAGCCCCATGAACTCCAAGTACACACTCACAGCTCTCGTTAATAAAAGGAAAAAGGATTGTCAGTGGGTAGTGCTGGTCAGGATAGATCATTCTCTACTGGGTCACTACCACAAAAAAGGAAAGAAAGAAAGAAAGAAAGAAATTGAATTACTCCCTTCAGCTCTTGGTAACTCTATGTTGCTCCTGCCTTGCTTTTTTTTACTCCCTTTTGCTCCCTTAGCACTCGCGCGGGCTTCCGTCATGTGACAGAATAAAGCGGCGATGCACCTGTCCCAGGACAGAAATGGCATTTGGTGCAATGCATTTCAGTGACAAGTATATCGGTAGTTGGCTGTTTACTACGAAGATCGATGAGAGAGCTTCTACCTCCATAATCAAGTCAGGTCTGTAGCTAGCTGCGCCTCCCCACATTTCCCCGCGTTTGCCCGGTCTTCGGTTTCTTGAATGTTTCCTTTTAGTTATTCGGCGTCTTAGCCAACCTCTCAAACTCAGCTAATCGACACTGTTTCGGCGAACTGCATACACTGCTGCGTCTCTGACCAATAGGGTGCTGCGTACTGTATAGTCTGGTCTACCTAGGTACAGATACACCAATGCGGACCTCTCCATCGGCAATCTGATCCTCGGTCCTAGGTAGGACAGAGATCAGTGCATACAGTAGGTACCAAGTTGCAGTTAAAAAAAGTCGGTAAATAATGGCTCAAAGTGCCCTTTCATATCAAGCAGAGTCTATTCCATGCTAGTTCCACAGCAACTCTTTTTTTTCTTTGCTTGAGTCAAGATGCAAACTGGGACTTCATGGTCTGAAATAAATTCCAGTGATCAAAATGAGCCGTTTGGAAAGGCATCTTGTCTAAAACTGACAATGTTGACATGGCAGAGCGTCACAGATGTGCTAATAGTGGTGGAGCAGCAGGAAGGAGGCTGAAATGGAAGCTCAGGGCGAGCTGACAGGACCTGATAGCGGGGGAGCAAGCAGCGGGGGCTTAGTCAGAAAGAGATGGATTATCGTGTGACAGTATATACCTAGGTAGATGATTGATATTGAATCCCGTCTAGTTGTGAAACTAGGTTGAACGGAGAGATATATATAAGTCCGAGGTAGCTATATATCGCAGACACACAGACTCTCCTCAGCTATCCTCATGACCAACTCTCTTCTCGTCGTCTAATCTCAGCCTCTCGCTGATTATATCCAGACTACACAGATCAAATTGACAGACAACCCAAATATCACGCCTACAAGCACAGAAGAATCATCATGTCGCAGTATCTAACCTCCCTCTTCTCCCTCGCCGGGAAAACGGCCATCGTCACTGGCGGTACCGGCGGCCTGGGCCTGGAGATGACGCTCGCTCTGGCCGAGGCTGGCGCTGACATCGTCTCAATCGAGCTGCCCAACGACCCCCGGTCTGGCCTCCTGGCTGAAGGCGTCCAGAAGACCGGCCGGTCTCTGCGCGTGTTCCACGCCGACGTGGCCGACAGCAAGGCGCTGCGCGAGACGTTTGCGCAGATCTGGGAGGCTGGCGTCACGCCGGACATTCTGCTCAACTGCGCGGGGATCAATCGGCGGGGGAAGGTGGAGGATTTTTCGGACGAGGATATTGATGCGGTAGGCCAACAAGGACTCCTCCCTGAGACTATATAAACATGTTTTGTCTGATTATGACCAGGTCTTCGCCATCAACCTCAAAGCCAGCTTCGTCGCCGCTCAGGAAGTCGGTCGCCGGCTGCTGCAGCTCAACCGCCCCGGGAAGATCATCAACGTGGCGAGCATCATCTCGTTCATTGCCAACATCAACATCAGTCCCTATGCGGCGACGAAGGGTGGCGTGCTGCAGATGACCAAGGCGATGAGCAACGAGTGGGCCAGCAAGGGGATCCAGGTTAATTGTATCTGTCCGGGGTAAGCAGTGGCTCTTACTTACACTTGTATTGTAAATTTAGGATAGAGTGATTGATGTCGTCTCAGATACGTTAAAACTCCCCTGACAGAGGTGTACACGCGGGACAAGGCATACAACGACTACATCATTGGACGCACTCCGGCTGGGCGATGGGGTCTGCCGGAGGATTTCCGCGGTGCGATCATCTTCCTGGCCAGCGAGGCAAGCAATTTCGTCACCGGGACGAGTCTGGTTGTGGACGGTGGTATGATTGCAAAATAGTTCATTGAAGTACTCCTTTGTGTCGAAGTGAAGGAAGTCTGTGGAGTATATAAATGATCAGAGCATGACAGTATGTATATCTTAGGATTGTGGTGTAGGAATGCAGTAATTGTTACTACGTAGGATGTCAGACGCTGATCCTGTATATGGATGAGTAGCTTAAGTGACGATAATACAAACGCTATGAAACGGAGCAAGTACTATTTCTTGAGTGTAGTCCCTTTGGTAATTTGAATTTCGCGCGTTTACTTTCTCGTCTCTTTGTTCCCAGCGCTATATAGATAAAAGTTGCAACATAGCTCATGTGAGAAAAAATATGTATAATGAAACTAGCTGCGAGTAGTTGTAGCTGATGATCGTTGTATGTAGCAGTCGTCGAGTTGACGATAATTTTTTTTTTTGGAGAGAGAAGGAGGGAGAGAGAGAGAAGGGAAGAAGAGAGACTGAAAAACGACTGTCCACGTATTGATATCAAACTGTTTGTTTCCACTTCTCAGGGTTGTACATTCTTCGATTCAACTTTTCGTCAGAACAAAATGCCTCCATCCGTCCATCGGTAACAATTGATTGCGCACATGTTTACTTGTCAATCGTGCAGTTGAGTGGCTCCGTGTGATTTTATCCGCTATCGCGAGATGCCTCCTTCTCTTGCTCGACGCAATTCTCGTCCGAAATCTGTCGATCCAGCACCGCACGCTCTTCCTCCGTCAGGTCGGTCAGATGAATGACGACCTCGTCACCAAACTTGGCTCCAATCTCCTCCAGACTGAGGCCCTTGCCTGAACCTCGATTGGAGTAAGGGTCCTGAAACCAGCCTGCTTATCTGGAGCGGAAGCTGTGAGTGTGTTATCTCCCATATTATATATATATCTATTCACCAGCCAGCGTGGGGCAGTATGCAATTCAGATTGCTGCTGCGCATGGCTTCAACGTCGTGACGACTTGCAGTCTACGACACGCGGCACTCCTCCGCTCGTACGGTGCGCGGCACCTATTTGATTATCACAATGAAAAGGTTGTCGAGAAGATCAGGGACGCCGTGCCCGAGCTCCACTACGCATTCGACACTATTGGGGACTCGACCTCGTCCGGCGTCGCATCCCAGGCGTTTGGTGAAGGGAAGAGCTACCTCTGCACCGTGCGGCCTGGCAAAGCGAACACGGAGAACGTGACGCCGCAGACCGAAGTGACGGACGTGCTTGTGTGGACGGCGTTCATGAAGGACCATCGATACGGAAAGTTTTACTGGCCGGTGAGTATATGTATATATACATAAATAGGCGGGGCCGGCGCATGGAAGACTTGTCCGCTGACGTCCACTACTTGACAGCCTTCCAAGGACGACCACGAACTGGCCAGCGAGTTCTTCGAGAAGCTGCCGTCTTGGCTGGAGGATGGGAGGATCCGATCCAACACGCCGAAGGTCCTGCCTGGTGGACTGGACGCGGTTCCGCGAGGCTTTCAGGAACACCGTGGCGGGAAGATATCTGGCTACAAGATTGTCTACAAGCTTTGACGTGCTGATATGACAAGTGAGGTGATGCGGCTTGCAGTGACATTGACAATTGCTTCTAGTATTACGGCGACAGAAGACGTCGCGGAGAGAATGAAGAAACTTCGTAGATGAGTTTGTCGCACAAATACTTGTGGAAATTTTGTTTGGAGGTTCTCGTTCGAAAACTTATGTAGCTTTGAAACCGTCGCACATCTCTGTTCTTGCTTCTGAATTATTCTTCTCCTTTCTTTCCCTTGCGGTTTTGTTGTTGACTGTCTCTTGGCAGCTACATAATCCATACGCCCTGTCTCTAATCTAAGGTGATATACTATATATATACCGCATATGGAAATTGAGCTGGAAGTCCCATATAGGCCATATAGCCCATAATATGCCTCTCTCCTTATAACAGTATCCATTTGGGCTAATATATCCTAAATAGGACTAGCAGTTAGGGCAACTTCTTAGGGCTGGCCTGCTATATTGCCTACTTCCCTCGACTCTCTCTCTCCTCTTAATTACATACTAATTTCAAAGCGCTTTGCAAGGTCGTAGGGCCATTTATGCCCTACGAGGTATTTTGGATATTGATAATTCTCGGCGTCCGAAGCAGGAGGACTCGGTTTGAAGTTTAGAGACTGACTGACGGTTGACAAAGAGGAAAGAGCAAAGATGCAGTGATGATGACAGAAGAGAGTGGCGCAGTGAGAGAGATGTAATGTATTTTGTATTGGATGCAAAAGAAAAGCAAATCGTAAGCGTCATAATGATACATATGTTTACCTGCTCTAGTTTTTTTATTGTATCAAACTTGATGAAAGCAATCTCGGACCAGACAAAGAGTAGTCGCTCTTCTCCTGGTCAAAAAGAAACAAAAATAAATAAAAAAATAAAAAATAAAAAAATAAAAAAATAAAAAAAGAATTCTCCACTTTGACATGTCTTCTCTGTCCCTCGCCGTGGAAAATGCGAGCGTCCATGCCAGCCGCGTTGAATTTTTCCACTCATCCTTATCCCGGGCTCGACGCCACTCCTTCCAGTCAACAATGTATCTGGTTGTGAAATGGAAGAAGTCATTGAGAAGCCATAGAACAAGAGCAATAATTTGCCACCAACTTACACTTTTTTCTCATCTTTGTGCCAAAGAAGATTGACACCTTGCCAGCTTAAATTGATCGGTCCGCAGCGGAAACAGTGTCTAGAAGCATACATGTATATTAGCAGTTATAATAGAAAAATGAAGATTCCAATTTCAATTCCAGAATTCAATCCCCAAGAATGAACATGGGGGATAACATCACATACTCATAGGCAGCTTTAAAAGCCTTTCAAATATCTTGGCGCTCTTCTTTCGGCAAGCGCCAGTAGATGTCGTGAAGAGGGTCCCCGGGCAGATACTTCATCAAGATGTAGAGGATATGGCCTCCTGGTACCAACGTCTCCTGACTCTGTCTCTCTTGTTTGTGGTTCAACAAGGTTGAAGCGGAGGGGCATTCTTTCTCTGTCAGTTTCTGAAGGGCCTCGAGCTCGAGCCGGGAATAATCTCCGAGATTGGTCGTAGCTTGCGCTTCTCTTCGTGCACGAGAACTGAATTCACTGCCTTCATATGCGATCCTAGCAATTACAATTTTTGTAATCAGCTGGATATTCCCAAGAAAGAAAGGAACCATTTGATGGAAATACGTATGCATGCCACAAGAAATGGTCCATCCAGTATAGTGAAAAACTGACTGCATCCAGATCTTCATAATTCCGTCCGTCCCGCTCGCTGTGTTCGTGCAGAAGTAGGTTCCCCAAGCCTCGGAAGTCATTCCTGTGCGCGTGTAGTACTCGTCCCACTGGGTGACCTTTTCGTTCAATTTACGCTCCAGTTTCCAGGTGGAAGGACCGCCGGCGCTTGTATTATCGAAGGAAATGGTACGATGTGTACCCATTCTTCGTCGAAAAACGTGGGCTGAGAAGAGGAAGAAGAAGAAGAACTCATCGTTACCTTTTTCCTCAAAGAGAATGTGACTCGAGAAAAGCAAAGAATTAGGCAAGAGGCGACGTTGAAAAAAAAAATCCCAATCCAGGCACGAGTTGCAGCTTACATACTTGTCAGTAGAAATCCGCAGGAAAAAAAAACCTGATAACTCAAGTCGTTGCGTCATTCGCCTCTGTTGCCTACATATACTACATTGGTACAGTACATATGTAATTGGGCTATAATGGCTCACATACTGCCGATGCGGCTGGTGCTTAGAAGAGCAACAATGAGATTTGATGGTGTATCCACCAGTCTACCGGTAAATACATTGCCTTCTTGAAGAAGTTGAACTATTATTTTTTACTTTTAATTGTTATTTTTTCTTGTTATTGTTGCTGTCATCTGGTGAGTCATCCATCGTACCGTGGTTAGCCCTGGGATCTGATAAGGTTCGGTATGTATGTACATACTATATCTAGGTACCGGTGGTACTAGGCTAAATATTGTCATGACAGATATTAGATAAATCTATGTATTCATGTCAAGACGATGGGAGAGAGAAAATGGGAAGAAAGGGATGGACAATTACATATATTTCTTGCCAGATGTAGTAAATTAACACCTTTGATCATAGAGTACTCTAGAACAACCAGTGTTTATTTAAGTCATGCACACATGTTGCAGACAGCCCGAACCGCCAGCCTAACTAAATCACTCCACATGAGTCCTACCAAGTCAACAGAAGTAATTAATGTATATCGCAGCAGTACAGAGAAATGACTTCCGATATGGATCCTCGATGGGATTTATTAAATGGACCAAACTTTCAATATCTGCAAGAGCAGAGCAGAGCAGAGCAATGAATGCTCTGAGATACATCCATGTACAGTACTACTGTACGAAAGGCATGCACGTCCGGAGTATTTATTTATTTAATTATTATTGGCGTCTCCCTCCCCCGCATTTTAAATACCCCGAGCCCCATTCCCCAGATTGGGCCCCTCCGATTCCCCCGCCTGCCAACCTTAATTAATTCATGAAGAAGATCATCCGCCCGAGATGGGTCGGGGTCATCGGCCCCTGTTTTTTTTCTTGGTTTTTCGTGTTGATATAATTTCTCCACGAATGAAGCAGACATCCAGGACTTGACCCACCGGTTGAACCAATGTGACCCCCCTCTTCAGCGGACCTCCCACCTGTTGACGATGATACTTCTGCGGAGGATTTCGTGAAGATATTAATTATAGCTGTTTAATATATAGTTATTATTTAATATATTATTATTATTGTTCAATATATTGTCGTTGCATCGATAAGAATACTACCCGTGATGTATATACGCTACGGGAAATTTCCCTTTACATACATGTATTTTTTAGGTCAAATGCCATGTGACGGTGTTTTTTTTTTTTCTCTGTTGTCAGTGGAGAAAGAAAATCCCGTTTATATATAATGTGAATTGTCCTGTCCTATCCTGCTTTCTCGTAGAGGGCAAAACTATATGTACATCTCTCCGATGGAGATTTCCTCCTCAGACTGGATTGAATTGCACATATCACTTCTTGTCACAAGGACTTGTGGTTTGAATACTAAGATTGAAACAGTTCTACCTGGCCATACTGCTAGCTGGATCTCAACTGAGCCAATTTCCTGAAGGGAAGGGATAAAAAAAGATGCATTTGAGCTCGCTTTCTGCCCTCCTCTCCCTCTCTCTATTCCCTCTCCTGACAGCCGCCCAGCTTTCAGGATCCGTGGGACCATTAACATCCATCTCCCACAAGAAGGGCATCAAAACATGCAACGTGCTGAACTACGGCGCCGTGGCCGACAACTCCACGGACCTGGGACCCCCTCTGACGGCCGCATTCACGGCCTGCGCCTCGGGGGGCCTGGTGTATATCCCGCCCGGCAACTACGCGCTCAACACCTGGGTCACGCTCAGCGGGGGCACGACCTGGGCGCTGCAGCTGGACGGCGTCATCTACCGCACGGGCACAAGCGGCGGCAACATGATCTACATCGAGCATGCCACGGACTTCGAGCTGTTCAGCTCCACGTCCGCCGGCGCGGTCCAGGGCAGCGGCTACCTGTACCATGTGAACGGCGACATCACCGGCCCGCGCATCCTGCGGCTCTACGAGGTCTCGGATTTCTCGGTCCACAACATCGCGCTGACGGACTCGCCGTCCTTCCACTTCAGCATGGACACGTGCTCCAACGGCGAGGTCTACAATATGGCCATCCGCGGCGGCGATGAGGGCGGTCTCGATGGCATCGATGTCTGGGGTACCAATATCTGGATCCACGATGTGAGATACATATCCTCCCTTCTCTGTCGATGCCTGTCTGTTCCCATACTGAGTGGCGACTAGGTGGAAGTGACGAACAAGGACGAGTGTGTCACCGTCAAGGTCGGGACCGCCGTTTCTCCTGGCTCCCTGATGCGACTGACTGGACTGATTGAACGTTCGGTTCTAGTCTCCGGCCTCGAATATTCTCGTCCAGAACATCTACTGCAACCGGAGCGGTGGGTGTGCCATTGGCTCCCTCGGTGCCGGCGTCAACGTCAGCGACATCATGTACACCAACGTCTACACCTGGGCGTCCAACCAGATGATGATGATCAAGAGCAATGGCGGAAGTGGCACACTTTCCAACGTGGTATTTGAAAACTTCATCGGTAAGAATCCCCCCCTCCATGATTCACGACGGGATTGGAGCGTGACGAGAGAGGGGAGGTAACACTGTCTGCCCAGGACATGGAAACGCCTACTCCCTGAACATCGACAGCCACTGGTCCGGCATGACCCCGGTCAGCGGCAACGGCGTGCAGCTGAACAACATCACCTTCACCAACTGGAAGGGCACCGAGGCGAACGGCGCGACTCGGGGCCCCGTCAAGGTGATCTGCCCGGACGCCGTGCCCTGCACGGACATCGTCATCGAGGACTTCGCCATGTGGACGGAGACCGGCAACACGCAGTGGCTTGTCTGCGAGAGCGCGTACGGGTCGGGCTTCTGTCTCGACTCCAGCAGCGACCATACCTCGTATGCGGCCGTGACGCAGTGGCAGACCACGCCTCCCTCGGGCTACTCGGCCCCGACGATGGCCGCCGATCTGACGGCGGGATTTGGCACGACGCAGCCGATTCCCATCCCGACCATCCCGACGTCTTTCTACCCGGGGGTGACTCCGATCAGCAGGTAGTCTCGATTGGGGGGCTGCCACCAGATGGTCGAGTCTCATTTCGGAGCGGAAATCAGTATCACTGGTTCGATGGAAGTGAAGATAGGGCAGTTGATTTGTAGAGACGATTGTTTAGCTAGCAGATCGACGACGTTGAAATGATCCATTCCCTTAGCTGCTAGACAGAGAAGAACACAGGTTAATGGATCATTGCAAGTCTTCTACGTAGACATTATTTCTCAAGAGAACGTGTCCCAAGAAATCAAAAAATATGCATGCTAAATAAATACGAAGATTAGGAAGGCTTCAAGACTTCCTTTGCAGGCTAAGGAATCCCAAATCCCCTTCACATCTTCCGGAGTATCCTTACTTGCATAGTGAAGTAGGTATAATCATGTACATAATTCATTGATCAACAACCTCCAGTCGCACTCGCCCCAACACACACGGGACCGGTGCAGTTAAACCCTTTGGTCCCGATGACATTGCCACAGAGATACTGCGCCGCCGCCGCGCTGGTCCCGTTGGAACTGAGCGTGATGATGTCCGCGTCCGTGATGACGATGTTCCGGCACGGCTTGACGGCACTGCACTGGAGACTGGCCACGACGGCCGTCGAGGACGTCCCCTCGATGTGGTGGAAGGACAGGTCGGAGAGCTCGAACTTGGACGACGTGCAGTTCCCCGCCGTGCCGCTGAAGGTCGTGCATTGGGAGATGGAGATCGGGGGGCCTCGGGTGTGCTGGATGTGCAGATCGGCAAAGGTCATGTCGGACGCGACTAGCGTTGGTTAGATGACATCCAAATAAAAATAATAATGGACCTGAGGATGTAAAGTGAGAACTTACACCCAAATCCACCACCTCCCCCATTCGGTGGATATCCAACCTGCTCTCCCGTCCACGTCTTGAAGTAGACGGCATGCAAGGTGTTGTGATACTGGGTATCCTCGGCCTTCACCCGCTGGACGGTCTCAAACACGTCCTTGTACTGGCCGATGCTGCCGATCGCGATGCCCAGGCCGTTGTAGAACGTGCAGTTGGTGATGGTGATGTCGGTGGAGTTGGCCTTGATGCTGATGCTGTCGTCGCCGTTGTCCACGATCCAGTTGCGGAAGGTGATGTGGGAGCTGTAAATCGTGTCAGCGCCGTCTGTGTTTGCTGATTATAAAAAAAAAGAAAAATGAGGTTAGCAATGCTGCCAGACGTCTGGTCCAGGCTTACTTACAGGATGGGCTGCCGCCTGTGCTGGTGTTGTTCACGTAGATGGAGTCGAAGACGGTGTTGTGAGAGTAAATAATGGACATGGTCCTGTAGATACGTATATATGCTTGTCAATCAAAGAAGTCATCAAAACCAGTTTAACGGTCCCTCCACTCACCACATCTGACTGCGGATGAATCGCAGCCCCTGGAACACCGAGTTCGTCGCGCCCCAGACCGTCAGCGCATGCGGCCGGCGCGGGTAATTCGACCGGCCATGGACGAAGCTATACCACACGTTGCCGTTCCCATTCAGCGTGCCATAGCCATGGCCATCGACGCGGATGTTATCGCCGCCGAGGAGCCAGGCCGTCGACTGATTCTGGTAGCCGACGGGGAGGGAGTGGGAGAGCCAGTATGTGATATTCGTTCCCCACTGGTGGAGGGGATATTGTTAGCGGAATTTTTATTATTGTGCATGGATAATAGCATCATCGGTACCAGCAATGTCCCTCTCAGATCCACCTCGCTGTCCGCGAGGCCCGTCGTATTCATCACGCTGTTGACGTAGTACGTGGTGTTCAGAAAGACGACCGTGCCGCCATATCCGCACTGCTCGAAGGCCTGGATGATCGCCGGAGCGTCGTCGATCGCTTCGGATCCTCCGGGCTGCACGGTACACACTCTTCTTGTGGCCTTGCTGTTGGAGACATCGTCGTCGGGCTTGGCCGTTGCAAGGGCCGCGTTCGCAGAAAGGAGGAACACGAACAGAATACCCCAGTAGATCATGCTGGATCCATCAACTCTCTTGATGAACTGTTCGTTGGACGCTATGCTCCGATCTAGGCACGTGAGATATGCGATTTATATATTTTGTCAAGGGCTGCCTCGGTCTATTGTATACCGAGCGCACAGGTTCCTGGTTCGCAAGTCGACGAATGTGGCCGTAAAATATTCCACCACTAACTGTTCGAGGATCCTTTTTTTTTTTGCGGGGAGCTTACTTGGAACGATCTTGATCTTTAAAATAGTCGGTAGGTATCCTCGCGAGTCGTTTGCGTGTACTTTTTTTTGGTTATAAAAAGGCCTCTACGCCCCATACTTTTACTATTTTTACACTACATAATTTATTTAGGTACGATCCCTAATGGGAATCTTGTTACGAATGTTTCAATACTACATAACCTCCTGCAAAACCTGCTTGTGTATATACATCTGTCGGCGGCTACATGCATCTAGTTGAGTTTACTGTAGTCATGGCAGCTCTTTTTGGCCGAATCTGCAACAACATCACAATTACGACAAATAAACAAGTAAGTAAGTAAATATAAAGCTAAGCGAAAATCCTCTAAGCACGAAAAAAAGAAAAAAACAGACCGAGAATAGAAGGCTCCTGACAGCTATCTGGGGAAAAAGAAAAAAAAGAGAAAAGAAAAGAAAAACTCTCCTTTCACGACATAGAAATAAATATACGAATGGAGCTTCTCGACAACCCAGAGAAAAGACCCCCACTAGTGGCGAATACATGTATCGAACTGCTGCAGTCTAGAAAGTAAAAGGGCTGTTAGGACACAGCAGACCATCCTTAGCCTGAGTTCGACGAGGTAGGACACTGCTAGCCAAGAGGTTTCTCAATGCTGAATAATTGAATGCATGAATGAATGAATCAAGCTGGTAGGTAAGCTGTCTCGCCAGTCCCGCTCTTAGTTTTTAATTCAGGATAATAAAATCAGGTAGGGTTATATAATATTGGCTCCTAATACGTATTTAGTTAAGAGAACCCTAACTGCTCTCCTACATATGTATTTAATACTACAGGGGACTGAGAGAGGGATAAATATTATATTTATATATAGACTTATGTAACTCTGATACTTTCTGTAGAGGGGGCTTGAGGATAAACAGCCCACACAAAAGGATCTCTTGGTGGCTTTCCAGAGCATGATGACGTACTCGACTGCCAGGATCCAAATCGTCATTGATGCTCTGGATGAATGTCAACCACGGACCGACTAGATAGGTTATTAACTGTTGCTCATCTGTAGCATTCGTGATTGCTTCATCTAAAAGAATCCTCCTGTCCGGGCTCAAGGAGGTATTATTAGCGTTGTCTACCCCCCAGCCGTAGCTGAGCCCCCTGCTTCTCGCTAGAGTCCCCAGATCGTCCCATCTGCACGCCAATCTTAGTACGTATGTAGCTGATGTGGAGGATGCAGTAGTCCCACTGGAGCTACCCCATTGACTGCCATTGTCCGAGCCATGGGAGAACCCCGTCACACTCAATTTCTAGACTAGAACCAGAGAGATGTTCAATGCCGCAATAATTCCATCGGATGTTCTAATTACCAGGCTGAGGCTGCACTGTGCCTCGTCCTTTTCGACCCCTAAATCCACACCAGACAGCAGAGCAGCAAGCAGCCTTCCCAGCCATTTGTCCCGGAGACCGATAGACGCCCCAATCACGCATTACCACCAATCTTGGCCTCAGCTCCCATGCTGCTGCTTGCCGCCATCTACCATTGACTCCCCGAAATCAAAGGTACCCTCTAATCTGGTCTTCGGTCCACTCCCAGAACTTCAGCCCAGCTCCAGTACCGCCCTCTGCCTCCGTCTTCGTTGCGTCGACAAAGTCTTTCGAATCGGCAAGATTCGGCCGAAGGGGGCAACTAAGGATTCAGGAGGAGTTAGTCGATTGTCTCGCACATCATGTCAGTGAGCACTCACCCCAGCTTCCAGACTTGTCAATCGTGACCTTCGGTGATAGACCGGCAAAGAGTTCGGTATATGCACCAAAGACGGGTGGATAGGCAATAAGCTTGACCATCAACCGAAACATGGCCCCTTGTTTTCGGTAGAGCTCCGAGGAAAGATTTCCCGGGTTTAACGGGATGCTGATGACACCGTCGGCCCTGTATCGTTTTGCAAACTCGACACCATGTAGATAATTGCCAGTTTTGCTAATTCCATACTTGTAATGAGGCGACTTATCGATATGATAATCCAAATTATCCAGCAGAACGCCCAGGGATTTGTGGGCGAAGAATTCCGTCGCGGACGAGGAAACCCAGACCACGCGAACTGTATTTGGCGGCTCTGACTTGGCTGTCGTAACGAGGGTTGGGGTTAGTAGTTTTGTGAACATGAAGGTCCCTATGTTGTTGACACCGAGGTGAAGTTCATAGCCTTGAGCAGTCTTGGACACTCCCTGGGACGGCGTCATAACGCCGGCGTTATTGAAGAGGACATGGAGCTTTCTCTCTGAGGAGAGAAAGCTTTCAGCTGATGCCTTAATCGTGGTTAAGTCGCTGAGGTCCAGACGCAAAAAGACCAATGCTCCTGTGGATGCGGGCGTAGACTTTTTGATCTCCTCGATTGCCTTGTTTGCCTTGTCCTCGGAGCGTGCAGCGATGTAGACCTTTGCATTCTTGGAGTAGAGCATCCGAGCCAATTCCTTGCCGACGCCGGTGTTTGAGCCGGTGACGATGTAGACCTGTGATGAAAGCCAATCAGTTATTATCCTGAGCGTGGCAGTCTTTGTGTGGGAGCCTGGGACGACTCGCTTTCCCATGAAGATTTGGCAGGTCTTTCTCCGTGAACTCGGGCTTCGGGGGATACATTTGCGTCCAAACGCTTGAGATCGAGGGCAACATTGTGCTCTGTGGATGATGTGGACTCGAGGAACTCGATCACAAAATCCGTAGATGTAGGGAGGGGCCAAAAAAAGAGGTTAGACGAGATGTAGGTGTCACTGTAGCGAGTAGCGGGCAACAGACGCTGTGTTGAATTGACTGTGGTCACTGCAACGTGAATGTGATGGCTGATTCTTAAGGGAGAAAGTCCCGCTGAGAAACCTGGGGATGTGCTACGCCCTTTATTGCGCATCTACTGCCTACCTGGCAAGGCTTGCGCACAGCATTCGCTTGGTTAATCAGTGGCCCATGCCGTTATCTACAGAATGCTCTTCACATGTTTTTGTAGTTGTTAAGTGCCTTGTTAAGGCCGGCACTACAATGGCAGGCCCCTCAATCATCCCACACTGATAGCTAAAGCAGGTTACAATACCAGGTATTAAAAAGGTAAGGGGGTGTAAAAGTGAATACCATGCGAAAAAAAATATATAATAAGAGAATTGATTGGTGAGCAGTGCCCTTTTTAATTCATAGGCAGTGTGCAGGGGTCAAAACATACCCAACCTGCAGTGTGAGAGGCCTAGCTCCGATATCTCCGTATAAGTCCTTATGTTTGCATTAGTGTAGTACAATGTGGGAATCTCCAATAGCATAGCTGTAGAGATAGTTCAAGTGCTGTTTCTCCTCCTCTCTCTTTTTTTTTTTAAAAAAAAGGTGGTGGTTAGATAATCAAGACAGGTCCGATTTGCCTTCTCCTTAGCTTATGAAGACAATGTTTGGCCTAGAAGTTTATATGTTTATATATATAATAATGGGTACTCCTTATAGCTAAGAGTAGTAATCAACTAAGAGTATATACTAGATTAGTTTAGAGGGTAATATATTGCTATTTTTAAGTTACTAGCTATACCCTTCTTCTTCTTTTTTAGAAGGCCAAAAAAAAAATAAAGAGATTAAGAAAAATAATAATTATTTATTCTTTTTTAATAGTCTGCTGTAAAATAGACTAAATACAATATTATAGAGATAATTTATTTTATATATTATTGATAAACATATAATCATTCAAAGAAAATAGGACATCAAGAGCAGAAAATTGAACAAGTTTATGAGGTGAGTAATGCCATTGCTAGACTAGAATCGAATCCGACACCACAGTCGTAGCTAATTCCATGGAACTATGTACAGTACAAGCGTATCCACCTAATTCAATGACCTCCCCCCATCGACGGGCAGCTCAATCCCCGTAATAAAGCTCGCCTCGTCGCTCGCCAGAAAGGCCGCCGCGTTGGCGACGTCCGCCGGAGTCGCGAACCGACCCAGCGGGATGCCGGAGAGGATGGATTTGCGGTTTTCGGGAGTGTCGGGCTTGCCAAGGACGAGAGGGACCCTGGAAAGAAAGAAATGTGTCAGACTAGAACTGATTGACATGGGCTGTGCTGGAGAACGCACATCGCAGTCTCTCCGGCCACCGGGCAGATGGCGTTGCAGCGGATGTTGTCTTTCGCCAATTCTGCGGCGAGACCTTTGGTAGCCTGTCACCATCATCTTGTCAGTATACAAATGTCTTGAGAAGACTGGGCTTTCTGACGTACCGCGCTGGCAGCGCCCTTGCTGGCTGCATACCAGACCAGATTCGGCCGTGGGCGAGGCGCGCTGATGCTGGAGATATTGACAAAGACGCCGCCCCTGCCCTGCTTGCGGAAGACGGGCACAACCGCTCTGGCGCTGTGATACAGGCTCTTGGTGTTGATGCGGATCAGGCGGTCGAATTCCTCCTCGGCGATTTCGATCGAGGGCTGCGTATCGCCATTATCTTAGCAGCTGTCTTGCGCAACCACCATACAAAATATCTATTCTAGACGTACAGTCGCTTTATTGACAACACCCGCATTGTTGACCACAATATCGATCTGACCAAACTGCGCCAGCGCCGTGTCGACGACCTTCTGCCAGTCCGCTTCGACCGATACGTCGCCTTCAACGAAGACGACGCTCCCCGGGGGCTGAGCCGCGGCCACCCTCTCGCCGTTGGCGACGTTGATGTCGACCATCACAACCTTCGCTCCCTCTTCGACAAACTTCTTCGTGATGCCCTCGCCGAAGCCGAAACCGGCGCCGGTGACGATGGCGACCTTTCCGGACAGTCTGCCCGGCATGTTGCTAGAATGGGAAGTGGTTGATGAGAGAGGAAATATCAATCGAAAGTGTTCAGAGTAATGTTAGTAAGTAACAATTAGTTGTTGTCTCTCAACCAAATGATGCAGTGCATGTGCGATGATGTATAGTGGCCATCAGAGATCTTATCTGCCATGAAGTATTAGATCGAAAAGCTGCCCCAGGCTCAGCATTTGTCTAGCTGAGGGGCTCTTCGGATACCTAGGTACGTACCTAGGTACATGCAGCTTCGTTTGTGTGCGACTAGTGGTGTACGGGTGTCTCGCTCGGTAAGTGGAATATCCTTGTCAGTTCCAAGTCGGCGTCTTACATCGTCCAGGGAGCCGAATCGGGCCACCCCCAAACACCAGCCACGATCCATTAGATTGGGGTACTAGGCAAATAGATGCACAATTGCAATCTGTGCAGGCAAATGAACACTTGTAAGATTCTTCCCGTTCCCGAAGTGACGCCTGAAGCTTATCGTATACTCTCCAGCTTGCCAATGACTCTGGCGGTGTTTCGCCTTGAGACCAAGTAAATTGTATGTATGTGTATGAATTAACTGTTACTACACAAGCTATAAGCTATGCTCCTTCACCTCTAGCTAGCAAATAGCCTCCTACCCTACTCACTGGAACGCCAATACCTCTCATCTCATTCCTATGCTGACAATGCACTTCCACAAAAAAACCTCTAAATACCTCGAGCTGCAAAATAAGCAAAGTATTTAGCTGGCAACCATCAGAACCCCGTCACGTCCGGATCAGCATTCATGCCAAAGCTGCATGGTCCTGGTCCCGGCCCAGCGAGAAATCCCCCCGACGCGCTCTGGAAAAGGAAGTCAAAGTCGAACCCGCCGTCCGGATTGGGTGCCCACAGGGCATCGGACAGCAGCTGGTCGGCTTGCTGCATCAGGTCTATCTGTCTGCTGTTGTTAGTCCGGGCAAAGTCTTGCCCGCCATCACTATTCCCGCTTCGGAGCTGCTGCTGCTGCTGCTGTTGTTGGTGCCCCGGATTGAGGTCGCATCCGTCCAAAGGGTGCAGAGTTGCTGGCACCTTTCCCTGTGGATCATGAAGAGAGGACCCTGACGAAGAGGAAAGTCCGTGCTGGGTTGATATTGCATTGGACAGATCGCGCGGCTGCTGAGAGGAAGAGGACGTGGGATTATTTGCACCACTACCACCACCACTACTTGTGTTGTTCTCGAATCCAAATCCTTGGCCTGTCAGTCTCCGCATAAGATTGATGAACAGCCGCAAGATCCAGCCTCCGACAGGCCAGCACTTAGCCAGCTCGCTGAGCGCGAGCATACACTGCCGGGAGCGATTCTCGGCCAGCTGTCGACGGATGGGATCCTTGCGACGGATGACGATAGCGTGGATAGACAGGGCTGCGAAGAGGGCCGGAACGCTATCGAACAGCACAGTCAGCTCTCTGTCACTGCATCGAGTTGGTGTCTGAATAACGACTTACAGATGCAGCTGGCCATACGTCAGGGTCCCCGCGGCCAAAAGGTCCTCTGCAATCCGGGTTGTCGAGTCTGCTGCCATCCGGGACATGGTATCTCGCTCGATCTCGACCCGCGAGACGAGTTCGACGGACTTGGGGCGGAAGAGCAGGATCTGGCAGTTACTAGAAGCAAGCAAGTCAGCGGGCTGAAAAAAATAAAAATTGCGATTATACGGATTTTCTCACTTGTAGTTGGCATGCAACATGCACGCCCAGAACGGCGCCCCGAGAGACTCATCCACCGGAGCCCGGTGCAACTCGCGCGGAAGCTGAGACTCCCATCGGGAGAGCTCATCTGCCAGCGCCTTGGGATTGTATCCAGTGATCTGGTTACGGCGGGGCGAGAATTCTCCAGTGAGGATCCTGCCAACTGTGTAGATATATCAGATCAGAAGCTGTAATGCAGAACAGAGCAGTGACATGGTCTCTATCGCCAATGGAGAGTGGAGTTATTACGACACTTACGGATAACAGCCAATTTCAACATCTCAATGGCATACGAAATGTGAAAGTCCTGCTGGACGCAAATCAGGCGCACATCATACCCCTCGTCGACCTGAAAATCCTCCGGAGTGAGCAGCTCAATATCACAGTCTTCGTCACGGATCCGGCACGGGCGACCAAGAGCGGCTGCAGCGTGCCTGTCGCGGACCTAACAATCAATCAGAACATCGCAATCATCAATATCGGGTAGTAGAAATTCCTACGTAAATCGACCACCAGATCCGCTTCCACAGAGACCGGTGCCGCTGACTCATGCCAGACTGCGCTGTGCTGTTGTCGATTATTACATCAGATTGGACTAGGAACTCCACCAAGTTTCCATCTGCTCACGACACTTACGACCGGTGCATGCCTAACGTCTGCGCCAGACTGATCGCACAACCCAGCCAATGCCAGGTATCCTTCTGGTCCTCGGGCCCTGCCCACCAGAACCCCAGCAGAAACAACACCGCCGCCAGGTTGTTCCGGTCCTTCTCGTAGTCGACATCGTAGAGCGCCTTGGCACGCAGATAGTGCGTCCGTCGGGCGGTGGCCCGGTCTGGGAATCCGGCTTTGCTGACGAGCTCCTCACGACAGACAGTCAGGGCGAGGAAATAGATCGTCTGCAGCACCAGCATGCTCATCTGGCCCTGCTGATATAGACTGGTGAAGGAGCGGCGATCAAATACCGGATAGGCCGGGTGGATGCAGTCGAAGAACGTGCGCACCAGCTCGTCGCTGACATCCCGCGGAGGCGTCACAAAGGCGTCGTGGAAGGGCAGTGGCTCGCCGTATCCATCGCTCCCTCGCGCGTGGATCGCGCGGTCTGCCACAGACGGCGGCACGGGGTAGTGCACCTTCACGTCGGCCTCGCTGCCAGATGGACTGCAAACGGTCTTAACGATGAAGGCCAGACTGAACGACTCGCCCAGGTAGTAAGATCGTCCCTTGGATTGCATCAACCCCCCGGGGCTGTCCTTTGCGGGTTCTGGCTCTGCCATGCGCGCAAACAGCATCTCCGGGCCCTCTTCCTCTTCTCCTGGCTGCTGCTGTTGCTGCTCGAGGACTGCCTCTTTCCCCTCAACATTGCCATGCTGGGAGGTCGTGGCAATTGCGTCGTCATGGGTTCGTGACAAGTTTGTCGTCGTTGTCGCCGCAGGATCAGAATAAGGAGTTGCTGAGGCAGGCTGCGATTGCTGCTCCTGGACAATGGGCTGCGCTGCAGCAGTGCGTCGGCGCGCAGTTTGGTAGCTGCATGACCAGTTTTCTTCCTGACATACCTGTCGAAGCATCAGCGTGTGGAACAGCAATTGATTCAATTGATCAGTCAATTGACGTCAATAACGTACTTTCCCCGTCGTGACTCGATCAGTTCGCACGGCGTCTGTCGTGTTCTGCAGTGCCAGCAGGGCTGGGATTCTGACACGTCGCACTTCACTCGACGGGCGTGACAGGGCTTGCAGGCGATTCTGGCACGCCGCAAGGGTGCGGCTGGTCGAGGCGGCGGCGAGTAGCTGGGGGTGGAGGACATGGTGACTGTGCAGGCCGAGTAGAGATCCGACACTCTGGTTGACGTGAGAACGCGAGGTAATTCCCCGTTCTTTACGGAGTACTCGGCGATGTCTCCGAGGTCCAAGCTCCAGGCGGGGCCCCGCGTTACCCCGCATTCCGCCTTCCCCGCTTTTCTTGTTTTGGAATAGCGTGGACCGAGCTTCCAGTACCACGAACCTGGTAATGCTGTACAGAGTACAGAGTACAGCCTAACTACCTATCCAGGTAGCTCTGTAGCAGCTATGACCTCCCAAGTGGATACCTGCCCTAAAAAGTATTCCCGCCTATCTCGGCTTATCAATCGTGCATATTACCGTCGGCTTCTTGCGGCAAGTTGGCGAGTCAGTCCATCCTAACGTATCCCCTCCAGCAAAGCACTTTATGCACGAGGCTCTTCTAGGTAGCTATCAATAAGCGCTCGCCAGAATGACGTTTGATAAAGTCCAAGTCCTGATTCTGGTATCGCGACCTTGTTTCTCGCAGTCCTTTTAAGAACGACCTCAGCTGCATAATCCATCAGCTCGATCTCTCTGATCCTCTGGAACAGATACACCATTTCTAACACCAAATTCGACCGATAGATGGACTGAGGCAGAATGCCTACGGCCACAGAAACCAACGGCGTTGGAACCGCCGCTGCCGTCCAGAACGGCAACGGCAGCACGCATCAAGCTACGTCTGATCAATATGTGGTGACAGAAAAACCGCTAGGTGACCCGCGCCCGCTGCGTGTCATCACCATTGGCGCGGGCGCCTCTGGCTTGAACCTGGCGTTCCAGATCAACAGGCACATGAAGAACGTCGAGCACGTCGTGTACGAGAAGAACCCGGACGTCGGCGGCACGTGGTACGAGAACCGGTACCCGGGGTGTGCCTGCGACATTCCGTCGCATAACTACCAGTTTACCTGGGCGCCGTCTGCGGAGTGGAGTCATTTGTAGGTTCCTTGTCTGAAAAATCACACAGTTGCTGGAGGAGATGAACGAAGTCGTTAATACAAGAATTTAGCTATTCAGGCGCACCAGAGATTCTGGAGTACTTCCGCAACATCGCGCGCAAGTACGATCTCTACCAGTTCGTCAGGCTAAACCACAAGATCATCGATGCGCGATGGGACGAGGACAAGGGTATCTGGAACCTTAAAGCGCAGAATACCGAGACTGGGGAGATTGTCGAAGACTGGGGGCATTTCATGATCACAGGCTCTGGAATACTGAAGTTGGTTAACTGCTGTCCGATAAAATGTTGAACTTGATACTAACGCAGTACAGCAACTGGAAGTGGCCTGATATTCCCGGCCTGCATTCCTTCAAGGGCAAGCTCCTGCACAGTGCGGCGTGGGACAAGAATGCAGACTGGCGAGGAAAGAAGGTGGCTGTCCTGGGCTGCGGATCGTCTGGCGTGCAGATTGTGCCAACTATCCAGCCTGGTTAGCATCCCTCTTCGCAAACAAGCAATTGATCAGATGAGCTGATATTGGTATGTAGATGCGAAACAGCTTATCACGTTCATTCGCACGCCGACGTGGATTACTGCGGGTTTTGCCCAGAGCAAAGCCGGACCTGGAGGTGCCAATTTTGCGTGTAAGCACTTACTTATAGTCGATATATCTACACGTCACACTACTAACGCTACCTAGTCTCTGAGGAGCAAAAGGAAAAATTCCGAAAGGACCCGCAAGAGCATCTCCGCTATCGCAAAGAGGTTGAAGCGGAGCTGAACAAACGACTTCAAGTTTGTATGCCAATCCACGTTCTAGATCTATAGATAGGCGTGTGTTATTGACTGGTATAGATCATCAAAGACAGCCCCGAACAAGCCGAAGCCGTCCGGTACTCGATCAATGAAATGAAGTCCAAACTCGGCGAGAACAACCCCCTGCTGAAGCATCTCATCCCAAGCTTTGCCGTCGGCTGTCGCCGTCCGACGCCCGGTAACGGCTACCTCGAAGCCCTGACCAAGGAGAACGTGCGCGTCGTGACGGACCGTATCACGGAGGTCGTGCCCGAGGGCATCAAGCTCGAGACGGGCGAGGTGATCAAGATCGACATGTTCATCTGCGCGACTGGCTTCGACATCTCCTTCCGTCCGCGGTACCCGGTTATCGGGCGTGACGGCATCAGTCTGGGAGAGCAGTGGAAGGACAAACCGAAGGGGTATCTGTCGTTGGCCGTGCCAAACTTTCCCAACCATTTCAGTATGTTCACTCCTCTATCAAATCTGTCTAAGTAGAGTCCTGAATTGTCCTAACGAGCTACAGTGTTCCTCGGCCCCAACGCCCCCATTGGACACGGCTCTGTCCTTCCAATCGTCGAGCACGCAGCCAAATACATCATCCGGATGCTGCACAAATGCCAGACGCAGGACATCAAGTCCGTGACAGTCAAGCAGGAGGCCGTCGACGACTTCGACGAGCACATCCAGGAATTCATGAAGCGGACGGCGTGGAGCACGCACTGCCGGTCATGGTTCAAGAACGGCAAGATCGACGGGCCCATCGTGGCGCTGCATCCAGGAAGCAGGGTGCATTGGTTCCACATGCTGGAGGAACCGCGCTACGAGGACTATGTGTGGGAGAGTCTGGGCAGGAATCGGTTCTCCTATCTCGGAAATGGCTTCAGTGTCAAGGAGGCGGAGGGCAAGGACACGACGTGGTATTTCGATAATCCGGATGAGGGGTACGAGCGTGTGAAGTATTGATCATGCAGGACGATATGCATTAATGTGGCCAGTTGTAGGCCTTAGAATTTGTGTTATTGCGTACAAGCAGCTTCGCCTTCCAGCTGTCCAATTTCTGTTCATGTATACCTATGGCATTTTCTTTTACTCAAATAATTTTTGTGGATTTACTTATTGATCAACGCTCCCTAAGTATATGAATGTCCAGTAGCAGCTACACAATATCCCGTATTGTACAGTACTTAGTACCTTGGGAAAGACAAGTTAGGGCTGAAAATAAATATATATTCATTCGCCAGTCATGATAATATAACCAGATAGAGCATAAACTACCTTAGAAGTATCAGCAGTATAGAATGTCTAAATATAGTCAGGTCTATATAAAATTGACTACTCATCCGTCTCTATTGTATGTCTTCTTAACCCTTGTCAACCAGTCTCCACATCCGAAAGACGAAAATCAGACCATAGGAAAACTATATTTATATCAACAGTCCTTGCTGTCACTGCACGTAACACAGGAAGTACCACTCTCCGTAGTATTACTTTCCAACGTTGCGCCCAACGAATATTGCATGTCGACAAAAGTCTTCACATCCTGCAGCGCCATCTTCGCATTCTCATGCTTCTCAGGCGGAAACAGGATGTACCCATGCGGACTTCCGGGATAGATCTTCAACACAGCCTCCTTGCCCGCCATCATCCACCGCGCGCTCATAAACACCGAGTCCTCGAGCAAACAGTCCTCCGTGCCGACGGTGAACAGCGCCGGAGGCAGGTCCACGCCCGTCAGGTCGGCGAAGAACGGCGACACGTCGAGCGACGTCAGCTGCAGCTCGTCGTCCTTCATGCCCGGCACGTACGCCTCGCGGAAGTGGTCCATCATCTCCTCGTCCAGGATGAGCGTTGGGTGCCGCCGAAACAGCTTCGTGCCGGGTTGCCACCGCATCGTGTAAGAGCCGTAATGCAGCAACAGCCCTTTTAGCCGGAAGGAGGCGTGCTCTGCGACGGATGATCGCAGAAGACGAAGGGTAGTCACAACGGCCAGGTTTGCCCCTGCACTCTCGCCCCCGATGAAGGCGAAGTCAGTGCCGAAGCATTGCCTTGCATGCCTGATCAGCCAGCTCGCAACGTCGAAGCAGTCGTTAGGCGCAGCAGGATACGGATGCTCCGGCGCGACGCGGTATCCGACAGACAGGCAGACGAGACCACACCGGTCCGCGATCTCCTGGAGGTAGACATCGGACGAGGCTTCGTCGTTGAGCACCCACCCGCCGCCGTGGATGTGCAGGAGCAGGCCACGGACTGGAGCGTGGTTCTGGCCCCGACGGGGTTGGGGCCTCAGAACACGACACGGGATCTCTCGATCGGGGTCTCGAGAGGGCACGCTGAATGGAGACGCAGTCGGCAGCAAAGTCGCCGCAGGGAGGGGCGTGAGGCCTTTTTTCCGCATGAGTCGGTATTCTGCTGCGCCGACCTGCAAGCATATAGCCGAGGTCAGCAGACGTCACATAAAACAACGATTTTACAATCACCACGATCAACATGATCAATAATAGTACCCACCTCGTACCATTTCCGTGTGCCCGCCTCGATCTCCTGGAGGTGTCGGTTAAAGGCCCTCGTCTCGGGTGTGATGGCGGACGGGCGAAACTTGGCCGCATTCAGGGTTAAGTCGCTTTGCAGGGGAGCAGACGAAGAAGGCAGACTTCGATCCACGACGCCATTCGCATCTCTCTCGTCGTCTGTGTTTGCTTGCTGACGATGATGCGATGCTTCCGTCTCTGTTCCTGCCATCTCTATCCCCCAGGCTGATCCAATCTAGGACTCTGTGCAGTACGGCCAGAAAAGTACACGACAGCCCGCTCAATATGTTTATATGGCAGTTCCAACAGGCAATCGCTAGCGGCGTCCTTTTATGCTTATGTATGAAACATTTCCATTTGCTAAGTGCAGTCGCCGCAAGAGTTTAGATCCCTGTCTGTCGGCCGGGGTTTGTCCGTTGATCGCTAAGTCGGCGATTTTGTATTATTAATAGCATCGTAGCGTAAATCTACTGGTAGGCTCTCGAGAACATACAACGCCGGATTAGAAGTTTTCTCTGCCAAAAAAACAAAGCCTTTAATGATCACCCTATTAGTGGGGCTGTAGGTCAAACAAGCCAGCAAGCAACGATGACAGCCTTCCTTGGGTTCAATAATGGCAAAGTCCCGATACCCATTTTTGTATCCCAATTTATGTATCGACATAACTGATTCATATAATTAAATTGAATTAATATTAATAAATTTTTTTTACAGCACGGGAAATTGGTACCACATGATTAAAATTAAGGAATAGAAACTTGAACGTTAACTACATATTTTAAATTTGTATATATGAGAATCATTTGATATATCTATTTATGAACCACATCAAGCATAATGTGCTAGTGCCAACGAAAAAAAAGTATAATCACGCTGTAGATGCCAGACAGCACATGGTGGTAATGGACATATATATGTAGAAAGAAATCTATAATTTTCTTAATATACGAAACCAAGACATTTTTCAAATCAATATACGATAAAGGAAAGATTTAACAGCACTAAGGAAGATTTTTTTTCTGCTTTTACCTCTTTTTTTGTCTCTCTCTCTTTAGAAAAGAAAATACTGTCTGCGAATAAATCCCAAGTCTGCCCCATTCCAACTAAAGATAAATGAATTTATTTCCACTGCATCACACCGTATCATACACAAATACATAAGGTATATCATGATATTTACTAACAATAAAACAAATCTCAACATTTACTTCTGCTGACCGTACTGAAAGAACCCCTCCCCACTCTTGACGCCCAACTTCCCCTCATCCACCATCTTCTTCAACAGCCGCCGCGGCCCCTCGGGGATCATCCCCGGCCGCGTCTCGGCGTAGTGGTTCTCAATGTCCAGGACGACGTCCAGGCCGACGACGTCCATCTGCTCGCACGGCCCCTTGGGCGTCTTGAGCACGCTCTTGAAGATGGCGTCGATTTCTTGCGGGGTGGCGATGCCTTCGTCTAGTGCGAGGAGGGCTTCGCGTTTGATGGCCGCCCAGATTCTGGTGTTGTTAGTAGATGTAGTCGAAAAAAAAAGCACGGAGAAAACGACAGACGTACCGGTTGTAGATATACCCAGTCGACGTACGACGGACATGGAACGGCTCAAAGCCGTGCGCCTTCGTCTCCTCCATCAACCGGGTGATAATCTCTGGTTTGGTCTCGTCTGAGCCCATGACTTCGATTGCTGTTGTGTGTCAGTACATGGCTTCTTCTCTTCTCCTTCTTCTTGTTTGCAATTATCTCATTTATTATCAACCAACACTTGAGATTACTTACCAGACGTCTCAGGTGGCCAGTCTGTGTGAAAGCAGTCAGCATCTTACCCTTACTAGGACACTATATTGAGAGAACACGATAGAACATTTATTCCCGGATTCAGACGACACTTACAAGAATGCAAACTGACAAATCTGTCACGATGCTTGACATCCAAATCCTTCAAGATCTCCGCAATCGTATAGCTACTCGAATTCGACGCGATGATGGTCTCCGGCCCAGCAGCCTCGTCCATCTGCTTGATGACGGAGCGCTTGAGCGGTAGCGATTCAGGGACGCACTGAAACACAAAACTCCTATCAGAATCAAGCTCTACCAGGCTCTAGAGTGCAAAAAGTGCTCACCTCAACTAGCAGCCACGAATTCGCTATCGCCGGCTGCAGGCCCTGCGGAGGAGTCGACGTGATGATCGACCCCCATTTCTGTACACTGCGCGCGATGTCGGCATTCTCTTTGCTTCGTCGCAGGACCTGGATCTCGTCCCATGCGCGCGAGAGCTGTTTCTCGTTCTGGTCGACCAGGTAGACAGGTCGGCCGAGTCGGGACCACTGTAGCAGTAAGTAAGCAAATAGCTTGCTTCGTATATTATAATTGATGATAGCAATTATATATGCATGCACGCATGTATATAGTAATGTATGCACGTACCATAAATGCAAGCCGTCTCCCCTGCGTGCCAGCGCCCAGCAGGGTGACGCCCTTCTTCACGGCTGCCGATGACATCACGGAGCTAATAATGGAGCTTGCTTAGGTAGGTATTGCCTAGGTTAGGTACCAGCTATCAAACAATTAAGCTACGGGAGAACTATGGTCAATCCAAGCACGTCAGTCACCGAAGCGATTATATTATGGTATATTATTTCTGATTTATTTGCATGGAATTTTTGCTGCTTGCATCTGTCTTACTCGTAATGGCCCCTTCCGCTGGACCGCGCGGAAGACCTCGGCTTCTTGATGCGCGGCGCTAATTGGCTCAGCAGCCAGGCTTGGCGGGGTAGACTGGGGCTTAGGGCTTAGGGTCAGGGCTGCCCCCAGGAGTTCCGGAGGATCCTGTTACGCAGAATTATTTCAGTCGCATGAGAGCCTTGATTTTTGTTTCCTCTACAGAGTACAGAAAAATATCAATCTGACGCAAACGTACAGCAACTGATCTCAGTCCCACCGCCGCCCCACATCCTATGCTCAGGCCAGATCTCGAACCGCCTGCTGAACAGTGGCGAAAAGCGGGCCTTGTCCCAACATTATTTCCCCCAAAATCCCATTGACAAAGATTTTAATGGGTGCATTTTCATTCATAGCTATCTATATGATATATAGTCTTTACCAGGCGTCCATGTATGTAGTTAGGGGTTCCTTGCTGCGCTGAACTTTCCGCCAGTGGATATATACAAATCTTACCCTTTCCTAGATCCCAGCGGGAGAGGTATTCCTAGTTTCTATACACTACTCACTCAAGTACAGCAAAACAACTATTTTCTCAATCTCTGCCCTATATCCATCTTCCAGCTACATCTACATGGACTGAGATCCTTTTATTGCATTCACTCTATCCATGAGAAGTGCATCGTCCAGATGTATGCCTGCTCGTGCAGTGACGTCATATCTGGCAGAATGATGCCGCCTCCCTCACCGCTTTAGAGATTCCATCCCTTCGACTACTCTGTATTTTCATTTTTATCCCCTTAAACACATTGTCGTTTCAACTCATTTTGCTGCATTTTATCCAACGGTGGCAAACAGGGCCTGTTCACTGCTGCAGTTAGACAAGTCACCTACAGGCATGTATACTGGATTTGGCTATGTGGAAACCATACTCCAATCCCTATTTCTCTCATTCCCTATCATCTTCAGTCTAGCTGGGCATATGTATGAAAAAACTGAAAGGCCTCGCAGATTCACAGATGAACCTGGCTGTTGGAAAATTCAGCGGAATCCAGATTCGATTATGAGAAGAAGTTCATGAAAGCCACGACGGATCTTTTTTTCTAGAAGCGAGTTTTGCTATCTAATGGGAAATACTGAATCAACTGACAAGAGTGTAAGGAGCTGAGAGTGCTGATCGGCTATGTGATTGTACAATAAACACCAGTGGCATTATTGTGGACCTCCATTTCAGCGCTCCCGTCACTGGTATCTCCATCGTCACCTCCATCCGTGTCGCGGGCACGATTCGCACTTGTTCCATCCAAACGACTCTGGGTTGATTGGTTGTCCACTACCTCACCAGTCGTAAAGAACGGGTGGTCCTTCCCTAGCTGTCGACCCTGACAAATATACCCCATGGGTGTATCTCCAAAATCCTGTCCTTTCCGTGTGACGGCGAACTACTCTTCCAGGAAGCCAATAGGGTTTGCTGTAAACCGATCACCCGGAACTGAAGTTGGTGCATCATCCTGGACATCCTGTAGATGAAGATAATTCACGATATCTTCGTACTCATCAATTTCAAAATACAGCCGACCGCCCAGAATTCCCAATTCAATTATCAGTTTGTCCGGCAGCTCCTGACCTCCCTCAAGTTTCGGCAGGGAGTAGAAGTTCGCTCGATTAAATTGAAGCATACCTTTCGTGATCGGTGCTGCATAAACGAGGAGATGCGCCCCCGGTGGATCCAGTTTTCGAATCACAGGAATGAGGCGTCCTGCTTCTTCCGGGATGATCACAAGTGCTGTCCGAGTTTTCGGACTCCACAAGATCCAATGGACCGGACGCTGCGACAGGAGGGCTTGTTAGTTCATTTTACTTGCAGATTTCCGTTTCCTCTACTCACCAGGAAATCATCATACCAGTGACCTTCTTGCCCAACGATGGTTCTGGTAAATTCTATCGAAACGAACAGACGTGACTGTCTCCCAGGATTGATACTGTACTTGCGTCCCAGTCTCGTTCGCCGCAGGGCTAAGAATACCGGTTCATACCATCCTTGTCCGCACAGTTCGCCGGTCTTTACAAAATGCATGAAGTCTGGATCCAGCCCACGAAAAGTCAATGGGTCAAAATGCACCGGCCGCTGTACTTGCCGCACCTCCTCAACCTGCAAGACGACTTCCCGCTCCTGTTCAACCTCCTGAAACGCCGAGGTAGGGTAGATCGGCTCGCTGCTGTTCAGTTTGCCCTCTTGTTGCCTCTTCAGCTCCTCCCAGAATTCCTGCAATCTTCCTGATCCGCGTATCATACTGTTTACGGACTCACCTTCCGGTCTAGGCCTGTATAGCTGTTCCAGGGTTTGTTGTTCTGGCTGCAGCAACGCCTCTAGGTATGCTCTTCGGTGGTCAGATTTTTTTCAGAAATCTCGCATGTGCGGACTCCGCTTGCATCCGACGGCAGAAGTCGTATCCTTGAGCTAGGTACAAATGTTGTAGTTGCTCGTTGCTCCGACAAGTTTGCTCTAGAAGCCAGCTGACAACATCGGACGCATCGATTTTGTCACCGGGTGACTTTTCACGGAGATCCAAAATGCTCTGGTGGACTTCGGGTGACGCCATGAACACAACCGACTGCGATGTTCCCAATTGACGGAGTCGCATGGCAGCTAGATATGAATTAGAATCAAGTCTTCAGGAAAAGGAATATCATATACCTTGAACGGTGTGATCTTTTGTCTGTCCCAGACTCAAAGTTAACGCCCCACGAGCGGACTCGGAAAATTTGAGATCAGTGCCACGAGTATGAGCCTCGTCCAAATACACGAGGCAATCCTCGAGGTTGTCGACGAATGGGGATGCCAAAAGGGGCACGCTTTCACCATTGCGATAGAGAACCCAGGCCCTGCTGTTCACATCAAAGTAGACCGCCGCAGGTGCTTGATGGTCAATATCCAACCACTGCCTGACGAGGCCTTTGTTGTCCAGCTCCAAGATATGCGCCCCGGCGTCGATGAGGAGACGAATTCCCATATCTCGGAGGCGACCGAGGAATTCGATCTCGGATAGGTGTTTCCCATTTGGTTGGGCAGCTAAAACATACGATCGATTCCGCTCCTGCAGAAGGTAAGTCAGCACTTCTGCATTGGTATGCGATAATCCATGAAGATCCTCTTGTCTGATGGTCAGCGGCAGCATCCGTCGGTTGTCATTTGTGCCGCTAAATCCGGTTGTCAATCCCGACGGGCCTAACTGCTGGTCGGGGGTAAACAGAGGAATATCCCATCCAGATGCCTGCGGTTTTTGAGAGAATTGTCTGGCGTGGACGGGAAAGACAAAGTGGTTTAAGTAGTCATCGATAACAATGACAACGAAACGCAGATGTTTCCAAAGCGCCAAAATTTGCCCATCATCGTCAATGTTGATTAGGTTCCATCGCCGCAGCGACTCAGGGAGCGTAGCCGAGTGATGTGTCCAACGATCGTACTCGCTGGATGGATCGTTCGATCGCAGAAGATGCTGCAGAGCTTGACGCAACTGCGGTACAGTCAGTCCGCCATAGTAGAAGGCCAGACAGGTGAAGAGAATGGCGACGTCAGGATGACCCCATTCTGCCTGCTCAGACGATACCCCTTTGGCATGGAACGGAACAGCGATAGGATCGCGCTCTGGGTGCAACCCATACTGCACATTCCACCGTTTTTTTTAGGCACAGCAGACATTGGAGTCCGCTGAAATAAACGACAACACATGATCAGGGAGCGTAAGAATAATCCCAGATTGATGGAGGAACTCTTCGTGAAGGCTCTCATAAGCGTGGGTGGTGTCGCAGGAAGACGACCTTTTGCGGGAGAAAGGGATATGTCGGATTTCTCGGCCTACAAGACCTCCTAGTCTGGATTGAATGATCTGAGCCGTCTGCGTCAGTAACGCCTTGGGCACAATCAGTCGAGCAAGATTTTTGCCATTGGCAAGGACACAGGCAACCATAGGCATAATCACGGATGTTTTGCCTTGAAATGCGTCAGTACCTTCTCGCTCGGTACAGGTTCGATTGGATCTCTTACCTTGGCCCATGTTCATCTGGAGTACTGAATTAGACCCAGATGCAGGGGAGATAGTAGCAGGCGCTACATCCACCTGGTCGTCCCGAATGAGCATGTTGGCGCCAATCTCAAGCAGAATCCAATCTGGATACTCCCGGGGCTTCCAATTGCCATGTCCGGGGTTTGTCCGTTCTTGATGGAGTCGCCGTGCATCTTCCTTTCTCTGCGCATCCTCGATGCGCAGCAGATGTTGGACTCGCGTAACAGAGACAGCATATGCAATTAACGACTCTTTCATGTGTGGATTAATCCAACGACGGGCTGTTGTTCGCAGCTGCTCGAGCAATGTTACTGGTGTAAGGCATGGCCACAAATTCCCGGCATCTAACCAGACATGTCGAGCATCGCCTGCAGCGAAGGCATCACAGATAGCTTGAAATTGGTCTTTCATGGTTTGTTGAGCTTCTGCTATCCTGGAAGATAGATCGGAAATCGGAGGAATGTGCCGAGGCAATCTTTCTAACCGCTGAAGCTTTTGAAGGGCGACCAGGCTCTCTTTCAAGTCTTCTCCATACTGCCTACGAATGGAGCTGGGTGAACTGATCATGGTATCCACAATGGTCTTGAGCTCCTCGATTGCAGGAGAAGGAGCTGATATTGGCACCGTCTCATTGCTAAATTCCTCATGGAGCAACTCGCTCGTTGGATTGGTGATACGTGAATCATCAAGTATTCCTCTTCCAGCAGTTGGACTAGGGCCTTCCTTTCGGAGAAGATCATGGGAGAGGGTGGGAATCACGCTTTTTCGGTCAGGAATAGGCAGTAGTGGCGTTTGCTTCGGTCTCGTCGTGGATGACACGAAGTTAGTCTTGGTTTTGTGACGATTCAGAACTTCCTGGACTTCTGTTAGATGTTGAGAAAACTCCCAATTCTGGAAGAGACGCCGCCATTCCTGCCCGATGGCCTCCTGGACTTTTGTGATGTCTATGGCCCTTGCAGAGAAATCCTCAATAGTAGGCTCTGGACACGGCCACTGCCGCAGAAGAATGAGAGCAAGGTCCTCACATTCCTTGTCGCATCGCTGTTCGTACTCCTCTTTTGCTGGATCAATACCCCGCAGTCGTTTTACGGGGCATGCATTATCTGACTCTGTATTGACAATGAATGCTCTACAGCAAGGTCGTATCAGACTCACTAGACCGTCTAACGTTGGTTGCTGACCGCGTTGAAAATCTATATAAGCAGCGTAAGCAGGCAGATTCAGCACGCGGAGCTCCTCAACCAGGAAAAATGCGGCGATGGTCCTTAACAGCGTCATGTTCACATTTTTACCGAACGCCATTACACCCAATTGGAACATGAGAGAATCTCGACTTTCTCGCTCGCTACGCCGGCAAAGATTCACCAGAGGTCCCCATTGGAGGCCTATATCCGCCTCCAGAAGATCACTAAGGAAAGGGTTCGAGAAGGTGGAAACATAACCCTGAATGAAAGATGTCTGCTGGAGGGCCTTGGCCAGATGTTTAGTTGTATGAATACGCGACGGCTGTATGCGCAGCAGATTGGTAATCTCGGAGACATTACGCGTTGCTTCATTCTCCTCTAGATGATCTCGACTTAGATATGGATGATCTTTGGCAGGGATCGGTTCGCATGGAAACAAGTTTGGCCTTTCATATCGACGACGATGAGCATAACCTCGTTCGCGGAGGTGAAGAACATCACCGGACTCCAAGCTTGGCAGCTGCACAGGCGAAATGGAAAAGACGGACAGTTTCTCGACTTTCGCCAGGATGGCTTCGACGACGGTGCGATAACAATCGTGCTTGAATGGTAACCGTGAGCTCTTTATCCCAGGTGACAATCTGCTGGCTACGCCCATTCTCGGGGTAGTACTTCCGACTCGGTGTAAGTCTGGCTATATCGAGCAGCTGTTGCAGCTGGCGATGATTCAGGAGCGTCCAGGGCTGACTGGATCCAGACGATAGAGAAGCCAAAGCTTCCTCCGTGCCAGAGCGACCGGTTAGAGGATCAGGCAAGACGAACGATGTGTAAGCGTGCAACTTTGCCTTCATATAAAGCAGCAAAGGCTCCGATGCACACTGCAAGCGTCCTAGTACATTGTCAATAAAGTATCGGCCGTAGAGTCCATGGTTTATAACGCGAACAGCTACATGAATGCCGTCACGTCGATATATGAGCGAAGCGATGGGGACGATGACACTTCGTTGGACAGGGTTTCGGGCATCTCGAAGAACAATCTTGTTTTGCAACCCGTACCAGATCCCAGCGTCCTGGTCGGGGTCAACCTCGGCACGCAGGTGGTTTGATTGCAGCAGTCCCTTTTCATTGACTCTAAACTGAAGATCCAGCCGCTTAAGCTCGACTGTAAGGCTTTTCCGAAATGGCTGGGAGACAACCAGTCTCTCAGCATCTTCAAAATGCTCGAAAAAACCCGCAATACGGTGAAAGAGCTCGCTATGCGGGTCAACAAGCAGGACCATTCGGCATGACACCCTTCCCGTGCGGACATCGAGGTTCCAATTGCCCGGCCGGTTGAATTTCCAGATATCGGGTCGTTTCCTAAATTCCAGCCGTCCCGATATCAAATCGAGCCAGTGCACACAATCGTCGATCAACGGACCAGGGACGTCACAATCCTTTCCGGTGCCGAACACCGCTCTGTCCACGAACTCGAGGATGGTTCCGGATATACGAGCACGAACAACCTGCTTCCCATTGCGCAAGCCCAGATGGATTTGGTGTCCATGCCTTCGGGTGGCCAACATGTAGGTCATGCCTGGCAGGCCAGAGGGGAACGTCAGCAGATGCTCGTCACCAAACAGTTCCTGGACGATAGCGGATTCTCGGATTTCTCTGGGTAGTTTTCCCAGAGGCTTGTTGTTGACTAGGAGGTGGCCCTCCAAAAGATGGTAATGGACCACCTGCGGACGTGTAAATTCAGTGGCCGACACTGTAGAGACCATCCACCATTCCCAGCGATCAGACAACGTTTCCCAGCGCCCATATACCCTCGTGCAGTCGTCTGCTTCGGGCCACACGCGGTTAATGGCCGATTCGAGAGCGTCCGGATGGGATGTGACAGACTTTAGCAGAACGTGTCGCATGCGGAATGTCATTTTCAGATCGCAGATCAACATGCAGCTCAATACTGGAGGAAGTTTCCACGGGTTACTGTCCAGATTCTCCTGCACAGCAATCGAAGCCTCGAAGAAGCAGTGAAGCTCTTCAGGTCCCCATGTGTCCTGGTTGTCTGTCGACACGGAAAATGTTCGTTTGCACAGCATCGCAGCGATGAAAGCATACCTCGTCGCACTCGCAGCAGTCTCTGCATCTACCGCACTGCGGACCTCGTGCTGTAGTTGGCGAACCCACTGCAAGGTGATCTGCCTCACATGGTGCAGAAGCTTGAGGCCTTCTTGGACCGAACATCCGGTTCCAAGGGTACATGTGCGTAGAAGTAAGGTCAGTAGAATTTCCATATAATACGATTCACGCCAATTGCAGGAAATTCCCTCGAGATGTCTCTCTATCTGGGTAAGTAACTGGGTGCAAAATGTCACGTCCTTGAACACAGCGTGGATCATACGCAGGTCATCGTCATCCTGCATCGGCCCAACCTGTAAGGCGAGATGGTTGTACAAACGCATCGTGGCTTCCAGACTAAAGTTGAGGTTGGATGAACCTAACTCGCGCACCATGGACAACCAGCGACAATTCTTGCCTGAGAGCAAACTTTGGTAGGCTGTGAACTCGTGAACGGTCAGCTGGGGTGGACACCTGGTCTGACTAGCGACAATTTCGTAGGAGGATGGGCCATTTGCGTCCGCCGCAAATTGTCGCAAGTTTTGAGCGTCCAGGAGGGGCAAGAGTGAGCCATCTAGTCAAATCTCGATATTACATGTCTGAGTATGGCCATTCTTGTCTCTGAGAATGTCGACAGGTCTATCTGCCGTAGCCTAAGAACATATTAGACCAGGACAGCATTTGGACGTACTCTGTCTTTGAGAAACGCATTCAGTTGGGGCTACCAGAGTAGCGGATCTATGTTCTCAATCACCCCATAAAAGCTAGGGACGATTCCTCACTCACATAACCCTTTTTTTTTAGCCATCGATATGCGTTGTACTCACATACGAAGCTGTTAATTTCTCGATGAGGAGAAAATATTAGATTAATATAAAGTGGTTCAGAGAGATGTGGAGAGACTGCAGGAATACTAATAAGACGGGAAGACTATGACTAATTCTGAGCAACTCTGAGTACGGACCCAACCATCATTTCCGATTTGGTGTGATATCAAATATCATTATTAGCACCAAATAATACATCCTAGTGGAAGAATTAAGGTCGATGTCGAGAATGTGCATGAGATGTTAGAGCATCCTATCCAGAAGCAAATAATAGCAATGTATAGGACTTATTTTGACACACATAAGGAGGTAATAAATCAATGCCAAACGACAACTTAACCCTCTATGTAAACGTTATCAGAGGCGAGTATCTAGACAATGTAGTCTATATAACATGCTCTCCTTGCGCCATCCATTTCAGGGAATCCCAAAGGACCCATCATGCACGATTACATTTACTTTCGTGTTCTCGGCCATTATTATTGGCCTGTTGCTGCTGCTGCTGTATTCCACTTAATCTGCAAAGGGACCAACAATATTTCCCATCTCATCCTTGCTAGCGGCCACTGTGCTCGTATTCGCTTGTAAACTAATTATAAGCGGGCAGTTAGATTTAAAGGGGATGCAGGTCGAGAAATTGTTTTTCTTTCCTTCTATCAATTCTTCAATTCTCTCTCTCTTTTTACAATGGAAAAAAAAAGATACTCATGATGATACATATTCTCAAGAAATACAGCCAATAGAGCAGTTTATCTCACGTTTTCAGCATGTAAAAATTCTCCTGCAGAGTGTGAGTACAATATCCTACCTATTATCGTCATCCTCCCCATCTCCAAGCAGGCAAGCAAGCAAGATGCAAACAAAACTTCTTCACTCGCCGGAATGAGCCGCATCGAGGTTGCTTAAGCTCGATGCGAGCGTGATTCTATTTTCATATTTCTGAATGCTTTTGCCGTTGGGGTCAATGATTGCTTGTTTCTGTTCTGTATTCGCCGCGTGATATACTTGATAGCTGACGGTTGTTGGTGTTGATGTCTTCCTTGAGTCGTGTTGATCGTGCCTCGTGTATCGTCGTTGTCAAATCTAGTTTTCAAAGAAATCGTCTCAAGGGTGGTCAGAGATGACTTGATGAAAGAGGTATGAAAAGAAAGGGCCAGTCATACACACGAATCAATAGTGTTTTACGAGTGTGGGTAAGCTATTCACCAGCAGATCTACTTCCCGCGTAAAAAAACTTATTACCTATTAGGGAAGAATACAAATGACCTTATCTCCGCGAGTCGACGTTGGGTTCATATTTCTGTCTAACACAGCTACCCAGATAGCTTGTGCCACCTCGCTACAGAAACAAGCAGATGACGCATCACACCGACTCATCCACCAGTCCTCATTCCAATCTGCCATATTCTGCCAGGCGGTCTTGATTCCTTGCCTTTCATTCATTGGACCATCTCCTCCCATTGCTTATAAATTTTGTTCCTGACCCCTCTCCCTCTCTTTGGTATCTGGTGCCTTGTGTGAAGAGTTTTCCAAGATTGCTTCTTAGACTCAGACCTTGGTCCGTCTCTCCTACACAGTTTCCTCTACTTGTCGACAGGTCAGCATAGCATTTCCTTATTATCATTATTCTGCTTCTTGGTCACGTTCGTACGCTGACAGCAGGCTGGAAAGGACAATTACGCAGCTGCCAACCCATCATCTTCATTTCTGTCAACTACCACAATGGCCGATCAATGCAAGTCGTCTGTCCCCTGTATTCCACGTTCATGGCTAATGTATTCACTCTCCAGCTCCCTCCGAGAAGCCTTCTGCCTCTGTCGAAGCCACGGCCGTTGCCTCTCCCGACATCGACGCAGTTGCTGAAGAGATCTCCGCCTGTCTCGAAAACATGCTCGGCGCCGTCAACACCCATCGGGAGAACGTTGAAAGGATATCGGATCTGATGACGAAGAACCGGCTAATGATTGCTCCTCGGGTTCCTGGCGAGAAGCCGGAGTGAGAGGAGAATCGGGTAAGCTGCCCGAATGTTGGCATGTCCTTATCAGGAGAAAGATGCGAATCATTTCCCTGGATTCTTGGTGCTCTGCTAGAAAATAGGTTCCAATGGATGGTTTCCTTGGTATGCATACATGACTCGATGGTACTGCTCCAAAGCAAGTAGCTAGACAAAAATATTAATTTAGACTTCTAGGCATTCACATAAATTAGGTGACTATTAAATTACTTATTACAAAAAAAGTAGAAGATCCTATATCGAAGTCATCATGCAGTCCTAGGGTGAAAGTATTATATGGTATAGAGTATCAACCAGCTAGACGCCTCTCCCATGCACTGCCGAGTCAGTACACGCATTCTTAAACACCTGAAACCGAAACTTATTCCCGATATAGAGAAACAGCTCCTGGACGAACTTCTTCTCCGGCATGCCGTCCGAAAACGTGTCAAAGGCCACTCGCAGGGGGAACATGATCCGCAAGATCAGCAACCCCGGCGACGTACGCACATAGTAGTTCATGCTCCGGCAGATATCGCATGCCAGCTGGTACCGTTCATGCGGACTGAGCACCGCCACCACCAGGCCGCTGTCGTCCACCGCGGTGACGACCAGCCGCAGCGCCCAGTACAGACACATCGACAGTAAAAGCAGCTGGTCCGGATAGACCAGGTTGGGCGGCGTGACCATCTCGCCTGTCGCCAGGTTTCGACACTGGAAACGAGGGAACGTGTAGAGGTTGCCGTCCAGGTCGTTCTCGCTGGAGTGCACTGTGTCTTCGAAGACCTCACGCATGTACCCCATGGGATAGCTGCTCGCGTGGATACTTTCCCACAGCTGCAAACGGCGGTCCAGCTCCGTTGCTGTCTCCCAAAGAGCAGCTTGGCTGGACTCGATGGCTTCCGGAGTGGCGATACTGCCTCGTTTCAGGCCGGCCTTGAAATTGTCCCAGGCTGCCAAGTACGCGGGGATCTCGACGGCGATATCCAACAGGCGATGCAGTATGTCTTTCGGTGGGCCGTTCTCTGGCCAGGGGACAGTGATCCAGTCCGGGTTTGCTAAGAATGTTGGACATCTGCTGACGATGGTCGACGTCACCTGGACAATCCCGGTCAGGATGACTCCGGTTCTTGGATAATATCAGTCTTGCTCACCCAAAACAGCCGCAGGCCCACATACAACGATTTGTCCAAGCCAACTCGATGCCGATACGGTGTTCTCAGGCGCATCAGCTCGAGCCCTCCGCGCTGATGGTTCAGGAGGGCATCTTTCACGCTATGCTTGAACGCCTGATGACAAGCTGTGAGCGTCACCAAACGAGACAAGAACTGCGATGCAGTGGATGGACGCACCTCAATGATCGCGAACAAAACCACCACCGCCAACACCTCGGTCGACTTGCGTTGTTCGGGGTCATCGACCGCCTTCTGCAGCAGCTTGAGCACGCCACTGTACTGCGCATTGCCGACCGTTTCGATCTTAGGATTCTTATCGCGTTTGCTGACGAATACGAGGGCAGCTGCTTCAAACGCACTCGATAACAGCGGAGAGAAAATGCGCATTTCGGCAGCCGCTCGAATGTCAAAGCCAGTGCCATAGTAAACGGAGGACTGCGGTGAAAACGCCTCGACCAAGTCGCCCAGGAACACTTCGAGGAGGGCTTTTCCGGAACTGGGCGGCGTTGGTATCACGCTCTGTATTTGCCATCGTGAGCTATCGGGTCTCAATCATGTCGTTATCCCACTCACCCACCTGAGTCTGCTCAGCGGTAGTACCAGGTTTCATTGCCAACTTTCTCATCTGCGTCACTGCCCTGGAAGCCTGTTTCCCCTCTGATGAATTCGGCGTGGGGATGGCAGATTGACCATTGCTTGTCTTGGTGGCATCCTTTGCCTCGGTCAGCTGTTCCTCCAGCTGCTTGCATCGCTGCCGCAGCTTCTCAATGAGATCAGACTGCTCGATGAAATGGAGGTCCTTCTTGGTCGTTCCATATTCACACTCGGAGGGGGCGCCGCGGGAGCAACAAGCCCGGCATGGCTTGACCCGGTCGCACTGATGCCGTTAGGAATAGCCCTCGTTACACTGCAATTCCATCGGAGTCATACCTTCACTTTCCGTTTCTGGCAATTCAAGCAGGACAGCGTCCGCCTGAACTTCTTCCCGGTACGCGGGGGTCGTGAGGCTTCGTGATCGGATGGTTGACCGTCACCCATGGGGAATGCTGCATCATCAGCCTCGCGGTAATCTCGCTGATGTCATCGACACTGACAGGATCAATAAATAAACTTCATGACGGGTAGCAAGCGCGTGGCCTCCACGTGGCTTTTAACTACCTGATGGAGGCATTGCTGTAAGCTAATGAGTCGGATGTCGGCACTCTTCTTCGGCAATGAGACAGGTCACAGGCGCCCCGTTTGAAGAGGCGGCTCCTTCGTTGACTGTCAGATTCAGCTATCCCTGGAATCAGGGCTGCAGTCGCGCTGTAATTTGCTGGAACTTGCAGTACGGAGTAGTGCCACATGCTGGTGGGAACTTTGCCCGGGTCCGTCTTTGTCTCTATTTCGGTAGTGATCGTCTAGCGGCCAACCTCTAAAGCAGGGAATTATAAGCTAGAAAGATTCTAGAAGCATTACGAATAGACGGTTGCCTTACAAATCGGGGCGTCCACGAGTCATGGAAAGGCATGGAAGGTAACTTGGGAGCGTGGTTCGGCCCATTCATTGATTTACTCGTCTGGCAATGAACTTCAATTCAACTAAACATCCCGTTGTCATCGTCAGCTAACCCGGATTGACTTGAACACCCGTATTCTAACTGTTACACAAAGGATGGATCACAGGTTGCGCTTCGATGATCGATCAGTGTATTCAAGGAAAGATCAGCTCCTGCTCCACAGCTCTGCCAACGTCGGAAAAAAAAAACTCGCAAGGCTAACGAATAATGCAAATCAACCACATAATTCCCAAATTCGAGGTTGTCGGAGTCGGAGAGAAGGCAGTGCCGTACAAAGACGCTTTCGCCCTAACAGCAGGAAAACCTACCAATGAAATCGAGACCTGCGACAAGAGCACGAGTTTTATCCCTTGTTAACCTGCGCTAATGATAAGAAAAATGCATGCAAAGACCCGTCCGATGTCAATCAGAAGTGGGGAAGCATTGCAGTAGGTTCAAAGATTGACAGCTGCGCAACGTGCTAAGCATGAAGCAATCCTGTACAGGGTACAGAGTACTCTGCACACCGATCAAAATAACAAGCTAGTAGACCACGTTTGTCGCGAATCGCGTGGACACTAGCTTAGTGGATGATGATCCTAGGGCTGTCAAACATCGGACGATTCATGCTAGGGCTGAAGAAGGGCGGTGGGGGACTGAGTGTGCCAGGGCAAATGGCGTATAATTTGTTTATTATTGCTAAGAAGAGACTGCTGCATACGGAGTAAGCTGTACTTCCTATCAAAACTCTGCCCTCCTGATGTCCCTATCATTTCCTAATTCGGATATGGGACTTCTTTGTGATATCTGCCATGTCTTTGCGTCGTAGCGGTCGCACAGAAAAAAAAGTAAATACCGGAAAACTTTCCAAGATTCCTCTCTTGTTTGTTTAGCTTTCTGTCATTACACACAAGTACCAGCCTTGATTCTACCTAACAAGGTTGGGAAGATACTGACAGTAAACCCTGAACGTAGCAAGTAGAGAGTAAATGTAACGATTAGAAGCGACACTATACTATACAGAGTTCAACTCTGCTGTCTTTCCCAAAATTGGGTGCACATTAAAAACACATTATAGTCAACTTGCGACGGCCTGACAGGGCGTCAAGGCCCTGGATACGCCACCCGAAGAACTGACTCGTAATCCGTCATCATCCCTATAACAAGCATAATATTTGCCTTTCAGCACGCACGCACGCAACAAGATTGCTAATCCCTACCAAGGCTGTCGCCAACGACACATCCAATAACCTCGATCGGCCTTGGCAAGATCTGCGATGCGACTAACCAGGGTTCAATGATCCTTCGGCTGCAGTTGCGGTTACTTGTCACTTAGGCGCATAAATATTAATTCACCGGGTAACAATAGCCTTGTCACGTTACACAACCCCTGTTTCGTTTCTCATTCCTTGGACTTGGCTGTTTCTTTTTCGGCTGTTGTTTTTATGGCCACCATCTCTTGCACGCTGGGGTATTCCGCTATACCGCATGGCATGCATGCCGTGTAATATATGTCGCACTCCTGCATCTAGGGTTCTAGCTTGCACATGTGTCACCACACTTATGTCCTAGTAATGGATGGCTGGGATTCGTATTGTCTGATGTGATTTCACTGTTAGCCTGCATGCTGTCAATCTTATGATGTGATGGTACTGCCAGCAGTAATAGAAATTTTCCACCTGTTTAGACCTTGGCAACAGCGCGCCATTATCAAGTAACTACTAAACACACATGCCTTTCAATGAGTCGATATCTTAACAAACACTTCCTCGATAGCATCTCTTCAGTATTGTTGACAAAAAAAATGGAAAAAAAAGAAAAAGCAAAAATTGAGAAACAGAAAGTTAGAGAAGACACGATATAATCCAATTAATATCTCCCTAGAATGTGACTAATTTTATCGGAAATTGTTTCTCCCACGAGGATTTTTTTGACTAATGTCCAACACGTGATAGAAGAAGAATAAGACACCGTTTGCCCAAGAGCAGGAAAAGTGAGCCAGCATTTGAATATCTATGAGCCCATTCTCTTGACACAGCACGTGGATACCTCAAATCAGCCTAGATTACCAGATCTTAATTTCTGAAGAGTCCTCCAGCACGTGGCATAACTGCAGACCACACTACAAAGTCATATCATCATACTCAGAGTTGATTCCACCTCGACATGACTGCATTCTCGATCATTACCAGTTACCTAGATGACAGATCGTTATGACTCGTAGAAGAATATGACACCAAAAAGAAATTTCGATTCAGTCCCGATGTGTATATAGCTCCGATGCGTGTCTCCCTTCTCTTAATTCTTTTGGATCGATCGATTCTTCTCAAAGGTTTTGTTTTCAAGAGGCTAGTGTACTTTACAGACCAACAAAACTGTGACCAGAATTCTTGATCAAAAACTGTCGACAAGCAACTGGGAAGACGTCAAGGAAAGAAAAGTTCCTGTTTCCTCATCTACACTATATCTATTACGTCTGCAAAGTGGAATATAGCCACAAAGCGCAGCGAGTTCCGTACAGAATTATCCATCAGCGTACTGAGACTCTCATCTTTCAATAGAACGGAAAAAAAAATCACAACCGCATCGAGCCTGTAACCGTCTCAGGACTAGCCCTGCTTCTCCCTGGATCGATCTATATTAGCTGACTCGCTCCGGAACTTCTGTGTATGGATATCCTCTTTTATTTTCTTTTCTCTTAGTTTTTATTTCGCCAAACCCGTAATAGTAAGATCTCGCTGACATCTTTCATACTCGACAGTCTACATGAAAAATGTGCCGCCAAAGGATTGTATACTACGACAAATGCGGTTGCAAGTACCATTATCCTGTGAAGACTTGTCCTGAGTTTGATAACGGTCGGACAAGATGTCAAGTGGATAACATCGAGGTGCACGTGAATGGGCGTTGTCCAAACTGCCTGGAAGAGGAGAGAGAGAGAGAGAGGAGCAAGCAATCCAGCAGGAGAAAAGCAACGATAGTCGTTAATCTGCTCTGCTGCCACTGCTACGACTCCTCCAGCGGCCTACTATGAGTTGATTTATCTGAGGATGCGAGAGTGAACGTGAGGCTGAAACTGTATGAGTCTAGATGTCTATGTGTATACAGACTTTTAATCAAACTATTTTTCCATGAACACGATACGAACAGTGCTGTGTACTCTACAACCAGCATGCTAAGCCAATGACAGATGCGGTAACTATGGTTGAGAATGACTCTAAGTGTACTCGAGTAAACGATGACTCTATACATGTCACAGCATCCATCTAGCTCTGTCTCCGCTCGAGTTTAGCTCTGATTGAGAACAGAGGCGTTACAGTCAGAGTCCTGATAGCAAGCAAGAGTTTTGACCTAAAAAGGCTCAACCCACTTAAAGGACTGTAGTCTGCACCGTCGCAAGCTGTCTTAAAACAATACTTTTGCTTGTCCGCATAGCTGAACAATGTTTACAACATTCCACGAAAGAGAAAAGGATCCAAAACTCGAAAGCAACATGACGGCTGTATGAGTCACGGGCGTAGATGGTATCGCCGAGACGACATGAGAAACGAATTATAAAACAAATGAGAATACAGCAGAAAACAGAGCACAGAGTGTTGTAGGAGATAGATGAGGAGGTACTCCGAAGCTCCTCTAGGGAAGACAACCTGACAGGAAGTGCCATCTCGACGATATGGAGTACGATTCCAAGCTCTGTCTTCTGATCTGTAATCACATAGTACCTAAGGACACCCGATAATTTCCTCGCGATTCTGCAGTAACCATAACCAGGTAAATATCCCATCACAAGTCCAGGCAGTACACCTCAAGGAGCGAAGAACTAAAGACAAAAAAAGAACAGAGATCATCCTTCCACATGGATATGTAATGGCAAGATACAGCGCACCACTCCAATTACGTCTTCTTGTTTATCAATATTGTTAAAGAATAAGATGATAAAGAGACTCTTCGATTATGATTCCTATCTTATCTCACTTTGGCGAAAAACGTTCAGTTATGGCTGTTCCTGTCTGCATGGTTGTCCTCTTCCAGGCCAGGATTAATAATAAGCGTTCACTATGATAGATGATATTTTATCTTGCCACGAGGTTACCCAGACAGGCAAGTCGATAGTAATTAGACACCTGAGGCATCCGCCATACACAAGTCGTGGCCAAACCGCCAAGCCTTGGTAGCAGGCACGCAGTACAAAAAGAGACAAACGAAAAAAAGCCCGCTCCGCGCCTCGAACCCCCACCCCATCCCCAACACCCATCTCCTCCAAAAAACATCCTACCTCAAAATCAGCCCAGTAAACGATGAAAAAAAAACTGGTAGCTTCTCTTTGATTGAGCGTGTCATCCTTAGTGCAGGGGCCATGCTAATCTTCTCTGTATCGTTTCAAATTGACCAGATGCCCGAAGGCAGTTGAGGAGGTTTGAAATGATTTATAAGGAGTCCTGCGCGGGAGCTAGAAAATAAAAAGGGCAGAATGGAGGCGGGGATGCTGATGATTGGTTGGTTTGGTTGGGCGGTGGCGGTGGCGGAACATCGAATCTACAGAGTATGGAGTAACTTGGATTGTTCGGTTTATGCGCAGATACCTTAGGAACCAAAGACCTAGAAATTATTATTATCTCCCATTAATATTTATTGATTATAGGAAGACGGCAGCTTTTCTCTTCTTTCTTTGTTTTCTTTGTATCAGGTCTTGCATTTAGTTAAGTTAGATGCTTCCATGTCATTGACTGAGGGGATGGGCGCACGGTTTAAAAATATTTACTGCTGTTTGGCCCAGGGGTGGCTAGAAATAAACTGAGCGAGTCACCTACTGCCATATCACCAGATTATGTTCAGCTATTACCTGCTCTACTATTGCATGGGATCTGAAAGCGTAGTACTATATTACACGAACAAATTGTCGAAATGGGAGGCAAGAATTGATGCCACAGCCGAAAGAAAAAAAGAAGGATGACAATCGGCTACTCGAGTGTCTGTCGTCTACAGCAGCGCCATCAGCAAACCTGCTCCCACTGCAGACACCGAATACAACCCCACTTGCACCGCGTCCGACACGCCAAACGTCTGCCAGGCCACTCGGCCCGGTGCAGCACCCTTGGACGTCGCTCCGCCCGAACTGCCACCCGTCGCGGCAGCCGACGCGGACGCAGCGGCGCTGCTGGCGGACTTGAGCAGCTGGACGCAGCTTCCCGTCGGAGAGGCGGAACTCTGTCTCGTGGCGGAACCGCTGAAGTCGCACGCGGACGCCCCGTTGCCCTTGCTGCTCTGCTCCTGATAGTAGGCGTTGAGCGCGTAGGCCAGTCGTGCGGACGCGTCGCACCCCGAATACTCCCCGTACACGCCGGTTGTTCCGTTGGCGTTGATGCTCTCGCAGGCTGTCTGCGACAGGCCGCAGACGACGCCCAGCAATTCGCCCACGTCCTCATCGGCTAGGTTGGCCTTGGGCACGCACTCCAGCGTTGACGACATACAGTTGCACAGCTCCAGGTCCGGAGTTGGCGGCAGATTCGTGGCTGCCGCCCACGACGCGTTCTGCGTCGGACAGGGCAGGTTGGCGGTATTGCTGGGCTTGTAGTCGGCCATGTTTGTGAGACTGGGGCTGATCTTGGCCATCTGGCTCGAATATGCCGTGAAATCCGGCAGTTTACTGACACTTGAGCCGCTGACAGTGACGAGACCTATAGGTAGACGGATTTAGCCTGATTTCGACCAAAGCAAAACTGCCAAACCAGGCTTCTTACCATAGTCGTTGGTGTCCTGGAAATACATGTAGACAATTCCTCCCGACCAGACCCCCGTCATCTGGGGGCCGAACAGCACCGGCACGTCAGTGAACTCCCGTGGCCGCACGGTGTTGCAGCCATACTCGGAGAAGAAGACGGGGATATCGAACTTGGAGAAATCCTTGGTCCGATCGGCATAGCCCGACTGTTCAAAGGTGGAATTGCCACACCATTCGTAGATGTTGAGGCCCCAAAAATCGGCCCGCTCGTCGTCACTGCCGCAGTCAAAGTAGGCTGAGACCTGCTCGCGAATCCAAGCGTCGTCGTCGGCGGCATAGCCCACCGGGATCGCGCGATAGTTCTTCTGCTTGATGTAGGCCTTCATGTCCCGGATGGCGGCCTTGACAAAGGGACTGGCGCCGGTCGTGAGGTTGCTGTTGGTCACCTCATTACCAGCAAAGAAGCCCAGCACGTTGGTGTAGTTGGCCAGGGCGTCGATGACAGACGTGTACCGGTTGTACAGATCGGTGTCCCAGACGGGCGAGTCGCGATTGATCGACTGCGAGGGTTGCGAGAGATCGGCAATCAGGTAGATACCGGCATCTGCAAGCATGCTCATGCACTCGCTGTGGTCCTGGTCGGGATTGATGGAGTAGACGCGCACGACATTGGTTCTCAGTTCTTTCAGCAGAGGGATATCGCGCTGGCAGCCCGCAGGATCGGTCAGCGGATCGACGTAGGTGGTGTCAGAGCTGGTGTTGTTGGTGTCGGAGGCTAGATGATCTTGTGAGTAATCGAAAAAGCACAAATGATTAATTAGGTCGATCTACCTTGATACGCGACTCCCTGGATGAAGCTGGGAGAATATTAGCGATAGACCATATACAGCAGGAGTCGCACTGACAATTCGGTTCCATTCGTCTTGTAGAAGAAGTGAGAGCCCTGCCGTGTTGTCAGACAGGATCCAAGTTAAGTTACTCTTGGGAGGCTGCCTGCCTACCTTGATCACAATGGGGTCGACATCGGTGGCATACGAGCCAGCAAACAGGCTGCAGGCCGCGACGAGCGACGCAGCCCACTGGACAGCCTTCATGACTGCAGAAAACGAGCGGAAGGGTAAATATGATCGTAATCTAATTCAAATAGCAGTGCCTGCAAAAGAACGAGAAAGAAGTTGGAAAGGAAAAGGACTGCATTGCAACGGGGTCATGACTCGTTGGCGGAAATGCCAGGACATTTATTTATGCCGACCGGCTATGACTGGGAAAACGGCCAATTGACCTGCTGGATAAGTTGTTGGGTGGCATCGCGGTCACACAGGCTGAATGCGATGGCGGCCAGCAGTTGGAGGGCAATCCCTGTTAGGCTGCGATCAATAGTCAGTCGGCGGTTGACCTATTTCGGGAGCAAGGCTGGTTCGAGGATGCTGCCCGGCAGTCTGGGGCGAAACACGCTATCGATCGAGGGCCTTTTAGGCGAGCTGGTGAATCGGAGAGCCGCCGGAAAGCAGCGATACGCCGCTCGCCTGCAGATGGCGGGGCGATTGGGCTGTTCTGCGACAGCTGCCATCGGGATTGCCGGCATGACTGTTCCCCAGACCAGGGCACAGCCTCGACAACGAGTCACCAGCTGTCCAGATATCAATTCGATGCCACTTCAAGCAGAGCATTATTATTGTTCTGTGGTGATTGTAGCCCAGTTCTGCCTCAGACTGACCTATTTCGGTAGTGATAACACAACAACAGAGCTAGTGCGCACCGATTGGGAAGTCAACTTGATCGGTCTTCAGGCCGACCGCCGTTAGTCCAGCTCCAAAGGATGTTACCCTACTATCTGCTGAGCTTGGTTAGATTCTGTTTCTTCGGCGTATCTAAGCTCATCTGTGACATCACTAATCCGTTTTTTTATCTGGCCATATTCACACCTGGTCTCTTCCTCGCCTTTAATTTATCTTGGACGCAGTTTTTATCTGATACCAGTCAGACGACAGAGACGTCTTCCAGAACTATGTGTATTGATATTCTCCTAAGTAAGAGCTTGGACTATGACCTTATCGTGACCTCGATTTGTATCTTGATATCGAACAACAAAAAAGAAAGGTCAGTCGAGGCATAGTGAAACCGAAACCAGATCTCTGCGAGTGTCATTTCATTTCTTTTCTTTTTCATTTCTTTCCTTTTTCTCGTCTTCCTTTATTTTCTCTCTATTTTTTTTTGTTAGTAGACACTGGGTATGGTAATATTCATTAGAGAGATTCAAAAACAAAATCCCCAACATGGAGACCACAACAAAGGACTTTTCCTACCTTTCTTACCATTTCTGGATGACTGACAGAATGGTAGCGTTGAGAATCGCCGGTCCTCCCGAGGGTAAGCATTGCACTCGCAGTTGTCCACTTACAGAGAGTCGAGTACAATGCGGCTCACTCGGGCTTTCGACCATACACGACATAGCTAGCAAACAGTTAGCTAGATGGCAGAGTAGAAAGGGTAAATAAAACAACTCACAAGTCAACCAATGCGTGGATATTGGGATTTTTTAAATCGTTGCTGGCACCAGCTGCCAGCACTGTCACTTCCTCGGGCTGCCACGATTCAAATCTCGTCAGTACCGCCATGGCAGCTGCCTCGAACCCCTCCGAGGCGGATACGCCAGCCCAGGTCCCAATTTCCTTCTGATCTGAAGTTAGTCACCGTTAGAGGCAAAATACCTCAGTACCATCGCATACGTAGTATGGATCTTTGGGCCAGGGTCCCAGTGGCACCCGATATTTCTGAACATGGATATCCACAAAACCTGCCTCACGGAACCATTCTTCCAGGTGCGGGCCTGGTCTGGTGGGATACCCTGCTTTCTCAAACGCATTTATGACCTCTGTGTAATACTTCTCAATTGCTGTGCCTTTAATGCTTCCATCCTCGGACCTTATCTGGGCGTCCCAGTCCTGAAACTCTACCCAGCCTCCCGGCTTGGTACAATTGAAACACTGCTTCAACAACTTCCGGAAATCCTTGATAGAGTAGCATAGGTAGCGCGCATGGATGAAGTCGAATGGAGTATTCTCATATGCCCATTCGGCTTCAATATCATCAACGAGAAATTTCAGATTGGGCGGGACCCTGCAGGAGCATTCCTTAATACTTGTTCGACAGAGAAGGGATTTTCACTAACATCGTTGGCTGAATAGGACTTAGATCGTTACCGATGACCTGGGATATCTTAGCCAGATGCTGAATCTGCGGTATGAGGGACACCTACCTCTGCAGAGGGATACTGATCGGCTACAACATGGGTGAGTCTCTGGATGTTGCAGGAGTTTAGTCAACTTCGAGTCCAGTTAAATGGCTTACCAAAATCAATTGCCCATATTCCAGTTCCAGTCGCAAGGTCAAGCACTCTCTGCGGTGCCGGGCCAATAGGTGCAAGAAACAACTTTCCCCCCATCATCTTTACTGTCAGCTCGTGCGCCAGGTCCAGGCGCTCATTCTCCTTCTCATCATTCGGTAAGAGGTAACCTTCCAGCAGAAATTAGCGAGACTGCAGAAGTTTTGGCACTCCCTAAGGAGTGGCCCTTACTGCCATCACGGTAAGCATGGTAGCGCCTGCCATTCTCATGCCGGTAATTGAGCACAGAAGAGGTCAAGGAGGCGCTATAGGTAGAGCTGACAGATATCAGTCGTATAATCACGGTAAAGGTCGAAAAAGTGTCACCAACAGCTCGTTCCCATAGGCAGAATCATTTGCAGTAGCCTGAAATCGATTCATTAGAGTCATGACCAGCATGCCAAGGAATGGAAACTCTTGCGGCTTTTTTTTTTGTGACGAACCTGATCATCCACTTCGATGGCAGTTTGAATATGATGATCATTCTGTGATGCAGGGTTGTTTCGTGCTGGAGATTCTGCCATTGCTAAAGATGAGTTTCGATGATAGTACAAAAAAAATGACACAGGAGGGAGATCTCACTGAGTGGGACGTGAAAGTGCCATGCGAATATGGCTCTTAGAGAAGAACGCTCTGGAATCGAGTTGCTGCTTTTTATAACCAACATGCCTTGCCTTTTTACCTTTAGCCGGACGCCAATCAGATCCCTGTCAACATCATCGCTATGATTCGTTGACTACCCCCTGTGATCTCAGAAGGTTGTGATCGAGTTATCGAAACTGCATTAGTGGCACGCCAAGGGAAAATATTAACATATGATGATGCACAGACCCGAAAAATAGAAGTTTGAAGAAATTTCTTTCCTCATTCTAGCCAACCCATCTCCGACTGTAAATGAGGTAATGGGCAACGGATACGGTGCCGCACTGGAAGACCAGACAGGAAGGTGGTTAGCTGTCGCATGTCGCTGTCAATCGTACCTTCCTCGTGGAAGAGCGACCCCGCAATCATGGAACCCCATGTTGTGTGGCCCTCGTCGATGATGATAAAACGATATCGGATTTTCTGGAAACCCTGTGCCTTGACGGAAGAGATGCTATCCAGATGCCGCGAAAGGAGGGACTGGCAAGCTATTCGAGATAATTCGATTAGTATTATCAGGTTCTAGGAGTTCTGGAAACAACGATCTTACCATGAAGCAGCAAGTGGTCCCATAGAACAAAAATAATGTATTCATCCAAATTATAAAGGCTTAGTGGAATGAAGCGTCATCTGAAGCAAGCTTGAATTGTGGGAGAAAGGAGGCATGCTCAGGTGCCTATATAGAGCCCTAGCCCCGTGCCCTAAGCCCTGGGTCTAATTGCCGACTCTTTCTGTTGGGGTACATAGAACGTGAGAGGCCGAGTTCTGAATTAATAGTTGCTTTTTAAACTTCATCTGCTTCACTACCTAAATAGAAAACGTAGATTCTCGTGGGCCAGCAGGGATCCAAGAAGCCGCGAGTTTCACAATTAAAATATCATCACACACCTCCCTTCCGTCCCAAGTAGATCTTTTACTCTATCATTCCCAATCCCAAGAAATGCTCAATTGACTGCACAGCCTCCACCATGCCCAAAGCAATAACACTGCCATGGCTGTACTACAAGAGAAAGGTGCAGATAACGTCTTGCGTACAAAATAATAATAATAATGCCAACTGTTAATTGTTCAAATCGGAACAGGCTACCCTGACTCGATAAGAAATGGAGAATGCTCCAGTGCCACAATTTGGTGCCCGGTGTTGGTCGGGAGATATTATTCGCTGGGCAACCTTAAATACGAGCCTCAATCTGCTTCGACTGAACCTCAAAATTATCAGGACTAAAGTCCCAGGTTTGTGGGGGAAAGAATCTTGGTACAGAGTACAAGAGTGTGAAAGGGAAGTGACGTTGCTGGAGACAAACACGACCATTATTATTGGTATCACGGGAGCAAACAAAATAGGGAGAACAGAGTACAAACACAGTTCAAACATGCGCAACACCACAGTTTTTATGCTAGCCATACATATCGTAGGACAGAGATCTTGACGAACATGCTGATCGTCTTCTCAGCTGCGGCTGATAATCAGGCGAGCCATCTGTCCGCACACCATTGTAATTCATTTAAGGTGGGCGATATCCAAACGCATGTGGAGTTTCAGGGTCCAGTTGGCCGAGGGCACCAATGAGCGAGCGAGGGACCGTCCGCTCCCCACATGGCTTGGCAGCCGCCGTGGTCCAGATCCAAGCCCTGTGGACTGCCCCACACCACAGCGACCCAATCATCTGCCGTGGAGAATTGTTAGAAGGTGAGCACGCGAGCATGCTGGACCCTGAGGTTTCAGAGTCATACTCGGTACGGAGTACATGCACACCATCGGGAGTGAAAAAAAAAAATTGAAAAAAGAAATTCGATGTAAAATTCAGCATTTAAAATCAAATCTCTTAAAATCTAGCGTGTATAAACAGCGGTTTATAAACAGAAACTACTCCGTAATCACTTCCTCTTTAACTCCTCGGGTTCTATTTCTGGCGAGGCTGGATTCGACCCTGGCCAAACTGGGGCTATGAACCAACAATAATCTATGGCAGTGCTTCCGTGGCAGGAGAGGACGTTTCAACATCTTTAATCGCGCACCATTGGACTACCGTTGGATTCCCGTTACTTTTTCATTTTTTGCAGGATGTGAAGCCTTAGCTGTTCATAAACGGTTTTTTTTCCAAAAATCTGGTTGGTCCCGTATGGTCTTATGGCACCGCCCCGGCCGACCCAAACGCCCAATCTGCATTCGATCAATTACCCGGTAATAATGTGATCATTATCCGCTGTGGAGTGGGGGTTGTTCCTGGCGGTGCTACCTCCGCTTTGGGAAGTTGGGCGCTCAGCGGTACCTGTTCAGGGTCCAGCTCCGGTGCGGCTCCAGTAAATGTCGCTCTTGATGTGACATTCCCCGGATTATTCGTCCCCTTCCCACGTCCTCGTGTCCTTCCCTACATTATTGTTAGCCCCCATCCCTCTCCTAGTGGTATGTTCTCTGGTCTCTTATACCCTCTCTTCCTGTCTTTTTCTCTCTTTCATTCTTTCTGCTTGAATACCTAGCTATCCAATGGCTTCTTGCTTATAGTCTCTCGGTCAGACCTTTCGAGGACTCCTTTCGGTGAGAAAAGGGTCTTCGACTTCTTCCAGTTTACAGCCAAAGGTAAACCCTGATTTATGGGGTAGGGTGGGTCATACAGTCACCTGGAATGTGATATATCCAGGGCTGGAATGTGCAGCATTTCCTCGTGACAGAATCCATCCGGAGTCCTATCTTGCTCATGCCGTGGCCTGGTTGAAATCGTCTTGGATTGCTTTCACTCCCGAGCCATCATGCTCGCAGCGGCCTTCAATCGCAAATTTCTCTACGCCCTGACGGTCGTTGCGCTCCTCTGTGCAAAACTCCTCCATGTCTTCTCCCATCTGCCTAGTACCGCCATTCCGCTCTTTGTGCTCTATTTTCCGACTTTCTTTACTCCCGACGTCATTGTCGTCGTCACCTCGCGGCTCCTCTTTCAGCGGTCGTTGATTGTGTCGTTTTTAATATGGTATGATCACCAGTCCCAAATTCAATACACCTGCATCTGACAGTGGCTGGTGCCCAGTCTCCTCATCACCTTTGGTTCCGCGGCCCAGGTGGGCCTCTTCATCGAAACAGGCGGCGAGCTGCGATGGTCGATGCTGATGAAGGTATTTCGGGAACCGCAAGGCTTCTTCGGCATGCTCTTGACTGGCCTGTTGCCTACATCCTGCTTCATCGCCGTGTTGGCCTTCTTCGCTTATCTGCTCACCCCATCCTTGTATAATTCGGTTGGCCGTATGATCGACGCGTGTCTTGTCACGATTTTCCCACGATGTTTTCGACCGGCCAGACAATCGCCTGGAGAGTATAGACTCGTGAGTATGGAAGAAGGAGATGAGGAGGAGAAAACACCAGAAGAGTCGGGGATTGTCACCAAAATCACTTGGGCGAGAGTCAAATTGGCTACCGTCGTTGGAGTGCTGCTGGTGCTCCATCTCGTGCGACCCCGGAAGCCGTTCGATCACATGACAACCACGCTGCCCTTCACCATACTCGATGCTATTTTTCAATCTCGCAGTCCCATGTGCGATCCGTCTCCATGGGACGGTCCCAAGCGGTTTCCTTATCAGGATCTGATTCGGGACGACCTGTGGGTTCCGCCAACAGAAGACGGGAAACGAGGATGGAAGCCCGGTTCGCCATGGTGGGAGGTGATCAGAGAACGGCCGTCCTGGCTGCCTCCAGAACCGATGCCGGGCTTTGCCAAATGGTACCGGGGATCTAGTTTCCAGCTGCCTCCTGATCAGAAGCCAGGTCAACCTCCTCCTTTTCCTACTTCCCATCCTGGACGTCACTTCCATCCACCGCCACATGAGCATCCACCGGACGAACATGGGTCGCATGGACACCATAATGAGCACCATGTGTCGTATGAAAATCACCCCCCTGGCTATGACGGTGTGCTGGACCCTCTGAAAATCAGCAACGCGGACGAACCGCTAGTGAAGGAACTACAGGACATGCTCCATCAGAAGCAGGGAATGCCAGAGATCAGACATGTCATCATCATGAGCCTGGAGTCAACGAGGAAGGATGTTTTCCCCCTCGTCAAGGACGACAGTCTCTACCGCCAGCTTCAGCAGTCCTGGCGAAAATATGAAAAACGCGATGACTCCAAAAGAGCCGATTTATCACAGTTATCCGTCAACGCAGAGATCGTGACTGGCCAAGATGCTGGCTTTGGCAGACAGATCAACACCACCCATGGCGGCCTCAACGTGATGGGCGCAGTCACCAGCAGCACGTTCACCCTCAAGTCCCTTCTCTCGTCGCACTGTGGCGTCAACCCTCTCCCAGTCGACTTTCTCGAGGAAGTCGAGACCGAAATCTACCAACCGTGTCTGCCTCAGATTTTAAAGGTTCTGAACGCACAGAACCGGTCGGATTCCACATCATCCTGGAGACAGGCTCCCTGGCGGAGCGTCTTCATGCAGGCTTCGAGCAGCGCGATGGATCGCCAGATGCAGCTGATGGAGCAAATGGGCTTCGACAAGGTGATTGACCGCGAGGTCCTCCGGAACGCCAGCTCTGAGTTCCACGTGACAGGTCCCGAACTCAACTACTTCGGATATTCCGAGCGGACGTTACGACCGTATATACGCAAAGCCATTGTGGATGCAGAGGAGAAAGGAGACAGGCTGTTCCTGTCGCATCTCACCTCCTCGACTCACCACCCCTGGGCGACGCCGGAGGAGTTTGGAGAGCAGGAGAATTACTGGGGAGATAGTCGAGCGGGCGACTCGCCGTGGAATCGATATCTCAACACCATCAAATTTGCTGATCAGTGGGTGGGAGAGGTATTGCAGCTCCTCCAAGAGCTGGGGGTAGCTGAGAAGACCTTGCTGGTGATACTTGGTGATCAGTATGTTATTCCTTTCTCGATTTTTTTTTCCCCCTTCTCTCTACCTTGCCAGGGATATGCAGACTGACGATGGCAGCGGCTTCTCGTTCGGCGACGAGAAGTCCTCGATGACAACCACCTACGCCAATCCGCACATTTCATCCTTTTCCATTCCCCTCGTCTTCTACCATCCTCTACTCCCGCGCATGTCTCTCAACGCGACAGTGACACCTCTATCCGTCCTCCCCACGATTCTTGACTTGCTAAACTCAACAAACTCGCTCGACTCCGCTGCGAGTTCTGTCGTCAAAGATTTAATTCCTGAATACGAGGGCCAGTCACTGATCCGCCCTTTCATCGCCCACCGCGACGGGCGTCAGGCCTGGAACTTCGGCGTCGTCAATCCCGGCGGGACACATCTCTCACTGACCTCCGCCGCGTACCCTTCCTACCGGTACGTGCTTCCGATCTGCGAACCAGCGCCCTTCAGCTTCTCGCATCTGAGCCTCGATCCGAACGAAGCCGTCCCCATTCAAGACTGGGAAGGCGGCAAGAAGATAGCGATGAAAGTGCGACTACGATACGGTGAGGAGGCTGCCCGCTGGGTGCGCAAGGCGGACAACATCGGGCGCTGGTACGTGTGGGAGGCGCGACGGCGGTGGGGGTATTGGAGTGGCAGCCGCCAGGAAGACCGCGGCATCGGACACAGGGAAGATGGCGTGCTGAAGCATGACCGTTGGTGGATTCCATAGCCATTTGAATCTCGACGGAGCGGCGTTCGGAGTTTCTGGATGCAGACTTTACTGAATGTATCTATCTCTGTACCACACCTTTTTTTTTGGTCTTGTACAGAGTGGTTATCTCCGCGGAATGCACTGTACATACATAATTTTGCATAGGGTTCATAGACCGGGAAAACATGCATTTCACATCTCACGAGGGATAAGTAGGGGGTGTTTTATATTTTCCTCTGTACATAGTGTAAAAACACAACGTATGTGCTCCAAAATCTAATCCCCACGGAACAGAATATGGAGATTATTATTGCTTCAGCCACATTCAAGTTGGATACGCCTATAAAACATTGGATCAGTCACCTAATAGTTGCTGTCATCGCCCAGTAATCCTTTGAATACCCGAGATTTCCTGATTTAGAAATTTGTTTGAGCATCGTTCCGAGATATCCACATGGAGCTCCTCTCATTGGCCATCAGATTGGAGAACGTGGGGGACTCGACTGGCGGGAAGATCGACAGAATCCATGCGACAGCCAAATCAAATCAAGCATTTTGATCTCTATCATGGACGGGACAACTTACAAGCGATGCTTTTCTTATCGCCCCCAAAATCTAATCTAGCCGTCCTTTTCTTACCTAGACTGCTTATTATTACTCCGCCCGGCGATGCAACGTCACCATGTCATTCGCGACTCTCCCGTTGGCCGATCTGGGGACTTGCTCCTGATCGTCATTGTCAGAGTGGGGATAATATGTCGCATTATGTATAGGGTTCAGAAAAGCGCAAATTCAAATGACTGATCGTCGAAGTGCAAATCATAGACCCAGTTATATATATAGCAGGTACCGGATCCAGTCTTGTTCTCTCTATTCCTTCGTTCCTGTCTTGTCCCCTCTGTTGTTCCAGTTTATGCAATCTGATTAGTATAAAATCGAATTGACATTTACACAATGAAGGTCTCCTCCCTGGCCCTGCTGTCCCTCTTCTTGTGGACCACGTCGGCCTCCGCCGCTGCTACTGTCTACCTCATCCGCCATGGAGAGAAGCCCTCCAACGGCAGCACCGGGCTGAGCGCCCAGGGTGAGCAGCGCGCGCAGTGTCTGCGGAACGTGTTTGGCGCCAAGTCATCATATGACATTGGCTATATCATGGCGCAGACGCCCAAGTCTGGTACATACAATCTCTCTACTCTCTCTCGACGGAAATAAACCGGCTCTTGGCTGATGATTCATCATAGATGGCAAACAGGACCGTCCCTACGAGACCGTCGAACCTCTGGCTCAGGACCTCGGCCTGAAGATCGACACTTCGTGTGACCGCGACGATCCGAAATGCGTCAAAAAAGTCGTCGACAACTACTCTGGGCCGGGAAATATCCTCATCTGCTGGGAGCATGATGCCCTGACGGATATTGTTAAGAAACTGGGTGACAAGAATCCGCCAAGTTATCCTTCTGATCGGTAAGGAAAACTAGCCACCAACCGTCAATCATTATCCGGTCATGGGAACGGAGATTTTGAGCTCATGCTAATAACGTCATTTTCTCGGCTCATAGTTTCGACCTCATCTGGACGGATCCTTCCCCGTATAACAATATCACCTCTATCACGAGCGAAAACTGTCCTGGCCTGGACGATTAGATCCCTCCGATTGAATATGATCGTATCCGGTCGTGTTGGATTTCGATGGAGATGGATGCGGTTGATAATCGACCAGAGAAACGATATATATATATACTCGACATGACTCACAGCTATAGGCCTGCATTGGGAGGCCAGTTTTCTGGGACCAGATGGTATGTAGTATGTACTGTACATACAGTCAAGAGGTTGGTAGTACTGTACATAAATTGAAGTCAATGACAAGACCTACCGGCAGAGAATGGAGAGAAGAACTGGGTCAAGAAACAGAAACATAGTAGACGCTTCTTGGGTCCTTTTCAACGGCAAGGAGGACTTGGAGTCATATGGCAGAACGCACGTCATTCCGCTGGCTAGAAGTTATTTCTGATTATTTTACAAGGGAGAATATGGGATCTTCTATAGTATAGGCGTAACTACAGCCAACCCATGCTCAGGGCCTCTCTATCCAACTAACTACAGTGCTGTTAGGATGAGAAATGACCTTCTCTCAAGGGAGGAATCATCCTCAGAACCATACTACCAATAGTCTCTATCAATATATGCCCTCCACGAGGCCTCAAAAATTTGTTCGAGACAAAATATCGTATACCTCCCATAACCCAAGGGTAAACAGTAGTTCGAACCTGCTCGTAATCGACAGCTTCATGATTAATTCTTTATATAAATAGCATAGGTAGGATAGCAAGGAGTCGACGACATTCGTTGTTATTATTACATCTGTCCAGAGTATTGCTGGCTGGTTTGATTTTTTTTTTCGATTTTTCACAACAGGATGGCGTTCGGAGTTATTCTTTCCCCCCTTTGATTCTCATTGATAGGTTTTGTCCATGGACGGTTGTCTCCATAGGTAGAGGGGAGTTGTCAGTGTTTGTCGGAAAGAGCCTAGACCGCACTCGACAAGTCACGTTTTCTGGATCGCATCACGGCTGCCAGGAACAAAGGAGCTGCGATACTCTGACATCGTGCTGGAGGAAGATCGAATTCGTCATTCGTCGTCTGTGGCATTCGCAGGAGGAATTTTCATATGAGACGGATTGTCCCTCCATAACCAGCAAGGATCCATTGTCGTGACGTAAGCTCGATTCCTGACTCGTCTCCATTTCTGTCCTCTTCTCCCACGTATTCTCCGTCATATAAGTCGTTTTTTGCTCGTTGAATCTGTACAGAAATAGGCAACTCGATTGGTAAGGTCATTCATCTCTCTGTGAATAAATAAATAATGCGATACTTTGATGTGGTACAGATATAGGAACGATTCACGCACTCATAACGGTTTTCCCTACAGTCTATCTTTTCGACTCTCAGAACAGGCATTCTCTCTCATTATCGCATATACTAAAGACGATGCCATGCAAAGCAAGATCAATAACAGCTCGCTAATCAATCCAATATGATTGGCTGGCTGTTTTTTCATCCGGCGCTCCGACAACATCTTCGCGTTGTCTGATTGGCGGACGGCGCACCCGCAGCAGCAACGCCGATCAATTGGATGTGGAGAAGTGCTGGACAGACGCTGATTGGCGGACAGATGCGAATCTGATCCTGTCGTGTGCTCAACTCCCTGTTACTTTGGTAGCTCCGAGCCTAATCGGAACAGGCTGGACTGCAGCGAGTCGTGACCTCAGCCTGCGGCAACCCGCAACTCCGCCTCTCCGGAACCCCCCGGAGGCTTTTTTTTCCTCCCAGCAGGGCTTGGCTTGGCTGTCGATGGGAACTTACCCTTCTCTCCAACAAGCCGTATCCTGCTTTCTTGGTACCTTCCGCTTAATTTGGGTCATGCCGAAAGTATTATTTCCGTCCTCACGAGCGTCGCCAGCAGCAGCCCTGTATCGCCGCCATGACGAAGAAACTCGAGCGGGAGGCGAGCCCCGAGTCGTTCGATAACGAGGCTGGTACTGCGGCGGAGGAGATCGGCCTCATTTCGCAGGACTACCGCGACAGTCGCCAGTCGCGACGACGCGTTTTCGATCGCTGGATCACGCACACCTGGACGGACCTGCAGAAGCTGGGAGAGACCGACATCCTCAAGCGGTTGCTCATCACCGCGGTGTTTGTCGGCCTGTGGCATTTTTTCTCCCTGTCCATCTCCATTGTGAGTCCCTCTGCGCTGGTCTGAAGAGCGGGGGAAGACTGACTGACTGAGCGACAGTATAATAAATGGATGTTCTCAGGCGATGCCATCGTCTTCCCCTTCCCGCTCTTCATGACCAGTCTCCACCAGGCCGTGCAATTCGCCCTCTCCGCCGTCCTGCTCTCCCTCGTTCCCTCCCTTCGCCCTCGTCGCACGACGCTGCCGCCGTCGACTGTGCTCCCCGGTGGAGATCCCCACGCGGGGATCAGCATGACACGATTCTATCTGACCCACCTCGTGCCCTGCGGGGTAGCCACGTCGCTGGACATCGGGCTGGGCAACATGTCGCTGCGCTTCACCTCGCTGACCTTCATGACCATCTGCAAGTCGTCCGTCCTGATTTTCATCCTCCTGTTCGCCTTCCTCTTCCGCCTCGAGACCGTCTCCGTCAGGCTCGTGCTCATCATCTCCGTCATGACGCTGGGCGAAGTGATGATGGTCATGGGCGAGACGGCGTTCAGCGCGGTGGGGTTCGGCCTGGTGACGGCGTCCGCGTTTTTCTCGGGCTTCCGATGGGCCCTGACCCAGATCCTGATCCTGCGCCACCCTGCGACATCGAACCCGTTCTCGATGCTCTTCTTCCTCAGCCCGATCGTCTGTGTGACGCTGGGCATGATCGCCCTGGCGGTGGAAGGGCCAGCGGAGATCATGCAGGGGTTACACAGGCTGTCGACGGCATGGGGCGGCCTGACAGGGCTGTCGCTGCTGCTGCTGCCAGGGATTCTGGCCTTCTGCATGGTACTCTCGCAGTTTGCGCTGCTGAAGCGCTCCTCGGTCGTCACGCTGAGCGTCTGCGGGATTCTCAAGGAGGTGGTGACCATCAGCGCGGCGGGCGTCGTCTTTCACGACAGGCTGACTTTTGTCAATGCCTGCGGCGTGGTGGTCATCATCGGCAGCATCGCGGCATACAATTACATGAAGATCTCGCGCATGAGGCGCGAGGTGCAGACGAAGCTGATGAATGAGAAATATTCATGAGAAATATGACGGACAGACAAAAAAGATTTACGAAATTTATACGATACGTAACGATAGTTCTGTATCTAATCGAGGAGCGAGAAATATATATATATATATACACTCTATATACCCTGTATAATGACTCGCGTGACTCATCATTCATTCACCCGTCTTCCCTTGCAAATCGCTGCACATAGCTTGCAAATAAACTAGCCCAGATCGACCATGATCACATATCATATCTGGCAATTAGCACTCGAGTTACGTCTTCTACTCCGTATGAATTCCTCGCACGAAAGTGTCAGACGGGTAAAAAAGGTATGAGTATTATACCGAATAAGGTAAGTCCCTACTATACCTATAGCATGGATGATTGAGTCCCGTAAAACCTGATCATCAATTCATTGGAGAGATTGGCATCAACTAGTGGCAGACAGTGAAATATATATATATATATTTTTTTCTCTTCTTTTTTTTCGCTGGCGACAAGCTCCGTACTACGTAACAGACAAGAATGAAAAATTAATTCTGAGTGAGCGAGTGATTGATATAATTTGATTGATTTATTGATTATTGATTTATTAATTAATTTTCGACTTGATACCAGTTCACGGTAATGACAACGCCAACAAACTCCTTAAAAAAAATAAAAACCCCCTCTAAATGACGACCCAACTTGCATCCAATCTACTGCCACTACTCCAACACAGGCGGATTCCTAGCAACATACTCCTCAAACACCGTGGGCTTACTACGCACATTACTCAACGTCCAGTCCACCGCGTCCTTCGTCTTCGGGCCAAAATATCCCACATCCTGGAAATACAGCAGCATCTGCACCAGATGGTCCGCGCCATGCGGGGGCAAGAACCCACGGAAGACGGTCTCGGACAGTTGGATGTATCGCACCGTCTTGCCTGTCACTTTGCTGATGATCTGCACGATTTCCTCCATCGTGTAGAGCCCCGCTGCGGACGAGAGGACTTTGCCTTCGTATCTGTCTGGTTCCGCTAGGATGGTGCCGACGAATTTGCCCGCGTCGCTCGCGATGTCGATCAGAGGCAGCTGCGTCGTCGGAGCGGCCACGGCGGCGATGGCGTATGTGCCGTCGCCTACCGGGCGAGGAGCCATCATCCCGCTGAAGTTCTGCATGAAGGACCCGGGCGCGAAGAAGGCGCTCTTGATCGGTAATACTGTGCGGATGTACTCCTCCACCTCGGCCTTGGCGTCGAAGTGGTCGACCTTGGAATATTTCCCGCCTGAGTATTTCCCCGCGTGCGGCAGGGTGCTGAAGATGTAGTACTGCACTCCGGCAGCCACGGCGGCGTCGGCCAGGGCCTTGCCCTGTCGGACCTCCCTCGTCTTGGTATGCTCGTCGTAGATGGTCGTCGTCACGGCGAACACGGTGTGCGCGCCTTGCATCGCCCGCTTGAGGGACTCGATGTCATCCGCGTCGGCTTGCACGACCTCAATGCCTTTCTGCTGGAGGGCCTGCGCGGCAGGTTTGGATAAGTCGCGAGTCACGCCGCGGAGCTTGTACTGCTTCGATAGCTCCGGGTCGCTGATGACGTAGTTGGCCACGGAGCCGCCCTGCTGGCCGGTTGCTCCAAAGACGACGAGGAGCTTTGACATTGTTGTGAAGGTGGACTGATGGGTAAATCTTCAGCACTCTCTCAAATTATCCAGTATCTTTAACCTTGTGATTCCCGCACAAGAAGCCGTCACGCCCATCCCTAAAATACCCCCCCGCCAAGCAGACTTTCAGACTTTCCCACCAGTCCATGTTTGTACGGTGTATACAAAGTTAGAGGTAAGTTAAAGCCGATCCGAAAAAAGCGCATAACTCCGGCCCGGAGGCCCCTCGATCGGTGGTCCATCGACGGTCTAGGGCCGTGCCAGAAGCTTGAGATCCATGGTACAGTACAAATTTTCCCTAGGAAGGCAAAAACGGTGCATTTGGCGGGTACCGACAGATCGACCTAGGTACCTAGGTATTTACTCCGTAAGGTGTTGTCAGGCATGATGCAATCAGAAGCGCGTAAGGCCGTAAACTCTGTCGACGCGGTCCTCGCGGCTTCTTCGGAAGGGCACCTTAAGTCTGTTTGAGAATTTGACTGGATATTGTCCTCCTGTCAAGGGAACCCCATGCTGCTGCTGAGACAGACACGTTCGACTCGTTGACCTGTCGGTCAGCTAATACGCCAAGCCTGGATGCGTATCTCACAGGAGCTGTTTGTTGTTCATCTGCTTTGGGGGACTAGCTTCGTCATCTGTTTGAACGGACGATCGACATGCTTGCCTTGCTTGATCGATTGGAATCCAGCTTTCCTGACTCTGCACTCTGCACTCTAATCAGTAAGAATCGGTGTCGGGATGACCTGGTTCCGTTGGAAGCAGAACTTACTAGACAACGCATTTGCAGATTCGCTAAGAAGCGAATGACATGACATGCCTTTTTTTGGGCAAGCTTGCAGCAGTGTCGCTGCTGATGGGAAATAAAATATTTTTCAGTCAGTAGAACAAGAGATCGTGTCTGTGCAGACAGGTCAAACCTACATATGCCGTGTCGAGTGCTAGGTAGCTTATTTGAATCCATTGACACTGATACTCTGTGCGTCCATCTCTGGCGGAGGACCGACCATGTGAAATACTCACGTGAACTGCTGATTGATTGGAGTTTTGAATATGTACTGTACACGCCCATTCGATTACGTTCGTATCGAGGAAAGTGTCTCTGATTTTTTACTTATTCTGAACTCGACTGAGGCTTACGTGGGACATGTTCAAGGTCCCTGCGTGTACAAATAACGTACTCTCTATCCTACGTGGTTCGCCTTTTTGGCCAGCCATCTAAGATTCTTTTCTTTACGGATAGTATGACAATTCCGTGACCATCAGACGTGATCATTCAATGCATTATTAATTCTATCTCCTAACACGGTGCAGGTCAATTCGTCAACCAGCATTTTCACCATCATAGTGATTACCATCACCGTTCAACCGTTGTTGGCTGGGTTGACCATGCAGTAGTCAAGGTTGTGGATCGTCGTGTCGGGATTGCCAGCCCAGGTCCTGTTGGTAAGACTCGTCAGTAAAAATTGCTTGCAGCGAACGGCATCTAGGATACGGATGGGGTGAACGCACGGGAATGGGTGCGGCGGGCCACCGTCACCAAACACGGCGAACGTCAGGATAAAAACGCAGACCTGCGTGCCGCCATCCAGCGCCGCCGACACGATGTAGTTGTACTTGTTGAACAGGTGCGGGTGGTACTTGCGCAACCACCACTGCGAGGCAAAGCCCAGGATAAAGTAGCTGAGACACGACGCGTTGATGCCCGTCACCAGCCAACCCATGTACCACAGGATGATGGAGAGGTTGAGATAGGCGAAGATCTTCTTCCGCCAGAACCGGTAGGCAACCCAGAACGGGATGGGGACCGCAAATCCGAGCAGGAAAGAGAGCGTCACCCACTGATACCGAGCGCCGACCGAGAACATGTCCTTGGCAATACTCCACGAGATGGCTAAGCTGTTGAACTGCTGGACGTTCGCTCCACTCCAGATGTTCGTCCCCTGGATGGATGTCAAGATGGGTGCTTGACTCTGCACAATCCTGAGAAAGGAATTCCGGTTAGAAGCTGACCCATCAGTCCCAGTGAGAGAGGGAATATCTTACGTCAACATCATGAGATAGTTGAACAACGCTCCAATGACGCATCCGGCGACTTGCACGAAGAAAGTACATCGCGGTGACAGATGCACGTTCTGGGCAAGCCGCAGGTCCTTGGCGAGGACTTGTCCCATCTGGAGAGAGTTATAGGTGTAGCAAGTGAAGTAGAGATCTGACCATGTTAGGACTGGAGAATAAGACAGTGGAGGAGGAAGACTTACTCGCCAATGGCCTCCTTGGGAACATATAGCCCGCAAGCATCTGGCAGATCGGCTGGATGTTGAACTGGAACCCGGTCAATCCCATCTGCGCGCCAAAGAACAGCATAAAGAGCAGCGTCAGCAGATTGGCGATGATGAATCCCCACCAGGGCAGCGTCGACTTCATGGCATAGAGACAGACGATCCCGGCAATAAAGCTGGCCACGAGGATTGCCCCCCACCACCACTGAGGCGTCTCAACGTACTTGTTTCGAAGCATCAGCCGGTAGTGGGGATCCAGTGAGGTGTCGTTTAGCTTCTCTTCCAGTTGCTCCTCGGAAGATTGCTGGTTGGCCCAGAATTTATACGTGGACGGTTGAATCCATTTCTTGAGCTTGCTCGGGGCCGCCCATTCCCATCCGGCCTTGATGTCATCAAAGTTCCAGAGAAACATGTGCGTGAGGGTCGCGGTGATGCCCATGTTCGTTGTGATGAGGCTTGCCAGGTACGATCCAGTCAGCCACGGCACACCGTTTTGCCGCAGGGCCTCCTCATTGATGGTGGAATCAGGATTCAGGATCAGCGTCTGGTTGTAGGTGTCATAGTAGGTGGAGTTGAAGTTGTTGGTGAACAACAGCTGGGAGAGGAAGGGGAAATTCTGAGAATTCCAGACATTCCCGTAGTAGATTCCCATGAAGAGGATGATGCATCCCAGGTAGCCAATGAAAGAATTGGTCAACGCATACAGCGGGTACCACAGAGGAGATCCGAGCGAGGCAATGTAATTCCAATCGAACGACACGGACACTAGGAAAGGCTGTTAGATGTGCACGGGGCAGGGGGATCCTCCAGCAGCTACTTACGGAAACCCAGACCCTCATTTCCGGAAGCGCCGCCGAACAGGTTGGTGAAGACCAGGCTGTGTTGGTTTGCAAGGCAGAAAATCGACACACCCTCCAGCACGGGGAAAATGTACTAGTTGCACACATGTCAGCATGAGTCGCAGCCACCATTCCATCGATCTGCGCGTACCTCGGGGATGATTGTCCAGAAGAATAACATGAAGAAGACGATGTAGAAAACCTTCAACCGGGCCTTGGATTGCTGCTTGTTCTTGTGGAGCGATTCGAGCAAGCTACTGATCGGGAGGGTCATGGGCCAGAGCATCTTCGTCGGGCGAACAATGATATCACGGAGTAGACCGGCAATGCCATATCCGATGAGTTGGGAGGACAAGGTGATGAACACACCAGCCGCATGGCTCGGATAGCCGCCGTAGTACAGCTGCT